>NC_045992.1:797739-1000239 GCF_010909765.2 Amblyraja radiata
GTGTAATTGTTTTACATTCATAATTGCTTAGTACAGAAATACAAAAGCTATTTTGTTTAAAATTGAAAGAGATGGGATTTCTCCTTGATGTAACACTGGGTTTAAGTTGACCATGTTACTTGCGGGGCTGGGGCCATGCTCACACGCTCCGAGCTGCTGCTCTATGTGGCCCAACAGTCGGAAGAAGGGTCTCAACTGAAAATCACCTATCCTTCTCTCCAGGAAGCTGCCTGTCCCGCAGAGTGACTCCAGATTTTGTGTCTAATTGACTTCTGGACAGCAGCTGAGTGTGGTTGCTACATTCATACCATACCACACACACTGCCCAGGTAGAGCTGCTGCATCAATACACAAATTGTCACTGGTTGACCTTTGAGCTCCATTGATGGCCCTTGGGTTTCCCTTTCTGAAACAGTTATTCGGTACCAAATATCTCAGATACTGTGTCACCTGTGAATGAGTGGAGTGTGTTGATCTGGGGCGGTTCTTGTGTTGGAGATCTGGCCCTTTGTGAGTGAGCTCAGGGATGACAACCACCTGCTTACTCGATTGCTGACAATCTTCCTCAGGAAAAGCTGAAAAATGAACACTTTCTAATTATACATTCATGCGCATTAGTATCGTGCCTAAGCGATAGATGTACTTCTAACTGCACACATTGTGATCACAGCGATCTCACAATAGAATGATCTTCCTCGGGGGTTACTGTGCCAACGTAACGAGTGACGTCACCGCCTTGGCATTAGTTGCTGAATGCCAGTGACACATCATTGCGTCACTCAGGGTTTTCTTGTAAGACGGTTCAGAGGATATGCCTGAACAAAGATCTAGCAGATGAAATGTGTAGGAAGGAACTACAGATGCTGGTTTAAACTGAAGATAGACACAAAAAGCCCGGAGTAACTCAGCGGACAGGCAGCATCTCTGGAAAGAAGGATGGGTCCTTCATACGCTTAAAGTTATAAAAAACCAAAGATCTTATACTTTGATAAAACTGCACAGAAATATAAGCTACAAAAATTCACCGAGTGGCAGCAATATAGGGCCACTGCCTCACAGCGTCAGAGACCCTGATTCGATCCTGGCCTTGGGTGCTGTCTGTGTGGAGTTTGCACATTCTCACCGTCACAGAGTGGGCTTCATCCCATTTGCCGCTGACCTCTCATCGACCTCATTGGAGATCTTTGAACTAACTTTAATCGGACTTTATCTTGCACTAAATGTTGCATCCTCTATCCGTGCTCTGTAGACGGCTCGATTGTAATCATGTACAGCCTTTTCTTTGACTGGATAGGAATACATCTAAACTGTACTTCAGTGTATATGAGAATAGTAAACTAACCTGAACTAAACTAAAAAGACGTGTGGGTTTGTAGTACAAATTGCCCCGTGTGTAGGGAATGGATGTGGAAGTGGGATAACATAGAACTACAGGAGGAGCTACACTGAGGCATTCAGTGCTCTCTGCTGACCAGTGGCTGTCCGAAAATATGCACAAAGTTCACGTTATAGGATTAGAATTAGGCCATTCGGCCCATCGAGTCTCCTCCGCCATTCAATCCTGGCTGATCTCTGCCTCCTAATCCATTTTCCTGCCTTATCCCAATAACCATTAATACCTGTTCTAATCCAGAATTTGTCCATCTCTGCCTTAAAAATACCCACTGACAGCCTCCTAAGCCCCCTGTGGCAATGAGTTCCACATATAACTACCCTCTGACTAAAGATGTTCCTCCTCACCTCCTTTCTAAAAGAGTGGCCTCTAATTCTGAGGCTGTGACCTCTGGTCCTGGACTCTCCCACCAGTGAAAACATCCTCTCCACATCCACTCTAACTATGCCTTTCATTATTCTGTAAGTTTCAATGTAGATCGCACCTCAACCTTCTAAACACCAACGAGAATCGGCCCAGTGCGGTCAAACGCTTACCATATGCCAACCCACTCATTCTTGGAATCATTCATGTAAACCTCCTGTGTACCCTCTCCAGAGTCAGCACAACCTTCCTCAGATATGGGGCCCAAATTTGCACACAGTACTCCAAATATGGCCTGACCAGCGCCTTATAGAGCCTCAGCATTACATCCCTGCTTTTGTATTCCAGTCCTCTTGAATTCGCTTTCCTAACTACTGATTCAACTTGCAAATTAATTTTTGTATGTCCTGCACCAGCAATGTCAAGTGCCTTTGTACCTCCGATTTCTGGATTCTCTCTACATTTTAAAAATAATCTATGCATTTATTCTTATTATCAAAATACATGACTCCGCACTTTGCTACACTGAATTTCATGATAGTGATCTGATCCGAGAATTCATGTCATTCCTCCTGAGCTCAGGACACTGCCCCTCCCCCCCTCCCCCCCCCCCCCCCCCCCCCCCCCCCCTCTTTGCTCATCCCCAATCCTTTCCACTCGTCATTTTAATTTCATATATTTTGTGTTTTTGTGACTGTTGGCAGATTAATTTCCCTCCTGGGATTAATAAAGTTCTATCATTTGATATTTTGATTTTTATTTTTATTTTATTTAACCTTTATTTAACCAGGAGAAGTCTCATTGAGATTAAAAATCTCTTTTACAAGAGAGTCCTGGCCAAGACAGGCAGCAGCACAGTTCCACATTTACAGACAATAATTTATAAACAACAGAGAACATATAAATAGTCATAGTCAGAACATCATCAAACAAAGCATGTACAAACAGAAGGGATCAACATCATTAAGAAGGGATTTAAATCTGTTTATAGAAACCAGCTCCTTAAGTTTCAGTTCATTCTACAGCTGGTTCCATGCGAAGGGAGCAGCATAACTAAATGCCCTTTTCCCCAGTTCAGTACGGACTTTAGGTACAGTTAGTAAGAACAATTCCTCAGAGCGGAGCTGATAAGTTCCTGTGCTTTTTCGAATTACATACTTCTGCAGGTATGAAGGAAGAACACCGAGGATAGTCTTATAAATAAGGATATGCCAATGATGGAGTCTGCGGGTGGACAGGGCAAACCATCCAACTTGAGCATACAAAGAGCAGTGGTGCGTGAGGGTTTTAAAATTAGTAACAAATCTCAGTGCTCCGTGGTAGACCTTGTCCAAAGACTGTAGGCATTTTGAAGATGCATTCATATATAAAACATCACCATAGTCCAACACAGACATAAACGTTGCAGCAACAAGTCTTTTTTTTGGTTCAAAAGATAAACAAGATATATTACTTCAGGTGAGACTTGCTTACAATGGCAACAGCAAGCCTTTGCCCCCTACGCTATAACCCTCTCCCCTGGTGTTTGATGCAATTTCAGTGGGGTTTATTTTATACCCAGCTGCTGTTCACACAGTTACTTCCCTTACATCAGTGAGGCTGAGCTGACAGTAGCGTGCCAGCCTCCATCACAGCGCTGTGGAATCAGCTTTGTTCCTTCCTGGACAGTCACGAGGTGTTTACCCCATCATGTGCCCCTTGTTCAGCATGAGACCAGGTTTCTCACAGTTTCATCAAAATCTGTTTTTGCACTCATCTAAAGTGAAAGTGTGTAAGACCTTTCTGAATGCAGAGTCAAGCATGTGCTGACATGCCCACGGTAGCCCAGACCTGCACTAGGCTCTGGACACAGAGCAAACATATACCATCATTGTTGATTTTATACTTTTTTAGTGATTAGTTTATTACATTTTCATTTTGACCCAAGCCTGGTGACTCTGCGCAGGTCCCAGTAGATCCGCAATCACCCATTACAATCCACTCACTCTTCTAAACTTCTACTCCAACAGCAGTATTTCCTGCTCGAACTATGCTAAACATTATTCCCTTTATCTTGTATCTGTACACTATGGACGGCTTGATTGTAATCATATATAGTCTTTCCACTGACCAGATAGCATGCGACAAAAAAGCTTTTTGCTGTACCTCGGTACACGTGACAATAAACTAAACTAATTAGAAATTGACTGGGCACAAATTTTGAAGAGTTATCTCGACCTGAAACCTATCCATGTTCTCCACAGATGCTGCCTGACCCGCTGAGTTACTCCAGCACTCTGTGAAACGTCACCTATCCATGTTCTCCACAGATGCTGCCTGACCCGCTGAGTTACTCCAGCACTCTGTGAAACGTCACCTGTCCATGTTCTCCACAGATGCTGCCTGACCCACTGAGTTACTCCAGCACTCTGTGAAACGTCACCTATCCATGTTCTCCACAGATGCTGCCTGACCCGCTGAGTTATGGAGCAGCAGCATCTATGGAGCAAAGGAAATAGGCAACGTTTCGAGCCGAAACCCTTCTGGAAATAGGCAACGTTTCGGGCCGAAACCCGGAAGGGTTTCGACCCGAAACGTTGCCTATTTCCTTAGCTCCATAGAGGCTGCCTGACCCGCTGAGTTACTCCAGCACTCTGTGAAACGTCACCTATCCATGTTCTCCACAGATGCTGCCTGACCCGCTGAGTTACTCCAGCACTCTGTGAAACGTCACCTATCCATGTTCTCCACAGATGCTGCCTGACCCGCTGAGTTACTCTAGCACTCTGTGAAACGTCACCTATCCATGTTCTCCACAGATGCTGCCTGACCCACTGAGTTACTCCAGCACTCTGTGAAACGTCACCTATCCATGTTCTCCACAGATGCTGCCTGACCCACTGAGTTACTCCAGCACTCTGTGAAACGTCACCTATCCATGTTCTCCACAGATGCTGCCTGACCCGCTGAGTTACTCCAGCACTGTGAAATGTCACCTATCCATGTTCTCCACAGATGCTGCCTGACCCGCTGAGTTATGGAGCAGCAGCATCTATGGAGCGAAGGAAATAGGCAACGTTTCGAGCCGAAACCCTTCTGGAAATAGGCAACGTTTCGGGCCGAAACCCGGAAGGGTTTCGACCCGAAACGTTGCCTATTTCCTTAGCTCCATAGAGGCTGCCTGACCCGCTGAGTTACTCCAGCACTCTGTGAAACGTCACCTATCCATGTTCTCCACAGATGCTGCCTGACCCGCTGAGTTACTCCAGCACTCTGTGAAACGTCACCTATCCATGTTCTCCACAGATGCTGCCTGACCCGCTGAGTTACTCCAGCACTCTGTGAAACGTCACCTATCCATGTTCTCCACAGATGCTGCCTGACCCGCTGAGTTACTCCAGCACTCTGTGAAATGTCACCTATCCATGTTCTCCACAGATGCTGCCTGACCCGCTGAGTTACTCCAGCATTTTCTGTCTTTCTTCGGCGTATAACCAGCATCTGTAGTTCCTTCCTACACATATTCTATACTCAATGCTCCATGACTGGCAAGACAGGGTTGGACAGGGTGGTGATGAAAACATGGCCCACTTGCCTTCGTGAATAAGGGTATTGGGTTCAAAGTTGAAACATCATATTCCATTGGCAAGACCACACTTGGAGTCCTGTGCAGTCTGGTCACCCAGCTTGGCGAGTGGGAAGGGAGATTCACCAGGATGCTACCTGGGCTTGTGTTATAGAAGACATTGCATAGACTGGGACTGCTATCTTTGGTGCGTACAAGGCTGAGGATCAGTTTCAGTTTAGTTATTTGTCACGTGTACAGCGGAAATCTTTTGTTGCATGCTAACCATGCACGAGGAATAACCTTCTTCAGGTGTACAAGATCACGAGGGACATGGTAAACTTAATGCTCAGTCTTTTATCCCTTGGTAGAGGATTACAAAAGTAGAGGGCATAAGCTTCAGGAGAGAAGGGACAGAGAGGTAAGAGGAAACTCAGCCACAACTTTCACTCCGAGGAAACGAGCTGCCACAGGAAGCTATCAAGTGGGTACAATTCCAACTTTTAAAAAACATTTGGACAGATATATAGATAGGAAAGGTTTAGAGGAATATGGGCCAAACACAAGCAAATGGGAATTTCCCAATGTAGACATGGATAAGGTGGGCCAAAGACCTAGTTCCCATGCTCTAAGAGTTCAACATCTTATAGATCAGGGGTTTCCAACCCTTTGTTGTCCACTTTACCCCAGGCAACTTTAATAACTCATAACAATGCTGTTCCACTTATTTATGAACAACTAATGATGAACAGATACCGGTATACCAGAACTAAACAGTCTGTCAATGAGAAAAAATATGTACAAATCCACAATCAACATATTTACCCCCTGGGTCGGCAAAATTTACCCCAGGTTGGGAACCCTTGTTTTAGATGAAGAGCAGGGAGTAGAGAATGAGAGATAATTAATGAAAGTATGCATTATACTTATTGTAGCGGCTGACCAGGTCGCTTCCAAGTGGAGTGGCTTTGTTCTAATAAAAGTGAAATTTTCCCAGATTTCATCATCTGTGGTTTTACTGGAAAGGCATGTGACATCTGGAGCTGCTGGATGTATAAATAGAGAACACAAGCAGCCTGCAGACACAGCCAGCAACTTCTGCAGCAACAGTGTGCTCCACTCCGCTCCTCAACCCAGGACTGCAGGACAGAGCACCAGACACAACCCACTGACCAGCCTGAGCAACACTCTCTCTGTAAGCTCCTTCTCTGGTTTAATAGTTTATTCTTCTATTCTAATATTTTATTCCAATCTATTTTAACATTGTACATAATTGCTGTCTGCGTGGTAACTGAATGAAGATCTCTTGAAGAGTTGCAATTAGTTACCATCATTACTTAATTTGAAACGTGTCTGATTGTTCTCTGAATTAATTCTGGAGATCGATCTATTATCCATTGAATTTAAATGTTGCTGGAATCCAGCTCTCTAAATCTTACTAAGTCTTTAAACTCCTCTCTTGTCTCTCGTGACAGCAGCAACCCCCCCGACAAGGAAGAGAATGGACACCAGATTCCACGCTGTGACTTTGCTGGCTCTTGCCGTTGCCTGCATCTACTTCCCCACAGGTCAGTCACGGCACTTGCCTACAGCTGATTGAAAGCAGATTGAACGCTGCCCTGCAGCCGCTGTTGGTTTGTTGCAACTCCTCACGGTGATTGTGTCTGTTACAGCAAACGCCAACATAGTGCCCAGATGCCTCTGCAGAGAGGAGACTCAGCTGAGAAGGGTTACTCTCGGAAACATCGTTAATTTTGAGATTATTCCAAGCGATGCAATCTGCAACACTCAAATCATGTAAGTAAAGCTGTAACAATTTAAAGATTCCACACTGATGAAGGCACGAGTGGAATTCTATGTAATTTGTAACGGGTTAAAAGTTGCTTGTTGTGGTGGGAAATATTCACAGGAATTCATAGAGCCAGAGGGTGTGGAAACAGGCCCGTCAGAGATCACGGCATTAACATATCAATCTCTCCTCTTCTAGACTTACTGTCAAATCAGGCGGTGCGGAGGTAGAGGCATGCCTGAGTCCCAAGTCCACTCAAGGCAAAAACTTCATCAAATGCTGGAAAAGGTGAGCATTATATTCTACCCTCCGAATACAAATCATTGGGAGATTGTTGGCATTGAATCGTGAGACTGAATTCAAACAAGGCAGTTTGTATTATTGTACAATGTGGAGACAGGAGTGGGTTTAATCCCAGAATTGCACGCCACGAATTCTGAGATAACAAAAATGGGGAAAAAAGAGTAATTTCAAATTAATAGTGATATTTGCCCACAGATTGCCGTAAACTCGTGGTTACGCACCTATATAAAATATAACCTTTATGCTAAGTTATAGGGGTTTAAAGGCTTAGTAAGATTTCGAGAATATATATATATTTATATAGGGTCTCGACCCAAAATATCACATTCTTTCTCTCCAGAGATGCTGCCTGAGTTACTCCAGCATTTTGTGACTATCTTCGGTGTACACCAGCATCTGAACTTCCTTCCTATACATAACCTATATAATATTAGCTTTAATGCATGGTGAAGATTGACAGCAGTGATTAGACACACACTTCCACTGCCAGACTCTCTGTCTACAACTGCCTTGCCCAGAGCAATCCTTGGGTTCCAGCACCAGTTGGGGCCCATTAACTCCAGGTTTTGCTGCATACCAGATGTGCAATGTCACCGGCAGCAACACATCTCCACAGCCCAGCAATGCAGTTGGAGAACCAGCAGCTTGCAAACATTTGGTAACCGACCAAATGGATACACTTGTGCTGAAGTACACTGAGAGACAGAACAATTAGATCCACCACTCCCCCCACCCCCCCCCCACCCCCCCAAAACAAAACACTAATCATACATTTTAAGAAGCAAGAGACCACAGATTCTGGAATCTTGTGCAAAAGACACAATTCAGGAAGAACTCAACGGTCAGGCAGCATCTGCAGAGGGGATGGACATAACATTTCTGAGGAAGGGTCTCAACCTGAAATATCCCCTGTCCATTCCCTCACCAGAAGCTGCTTGACCCACTGAGTACTTCTAGCACTTTGTTTTTTTTTTACTAATTATGTTTCTGTAGTTAGACATAGATAAAATCAGAGAATGGTTTTGTGTTTTCTACATGTGTCTATGCAACTAATTATGCTCGAACAACCAACAATAAATGACATGGTTGTCATTAAGCATGTGTACAAAAGCTGGAATTATGAGCTGGAAAAGCAGGATTATACGGAGTAATGAGGAATTACTTTAAAGCATTTTCTAAAGGGCTCCACAAATAAAGATAATACTCCATAGATTTACCCGATGAAATATAATCCTGCTCCCAAGTCTCAAATGTTGGTCATTTTCTTGTCTAATATTTGCTTGCAAGAGAGTCATAATGACATGGGATATGTTCTGAATATGTTATTAAATAAACAGACTATAAATTAATTGAATCGAATTGAATTGAAAAGAACTGCAGATGCAGAGTAATGCACAAAAGGCCAGAGTGCTGGAGTAACTCAGCGGGTCAGGAGAACATGGATACGTGACATGAAGGGTCTCAACCCAAAACATCACCCGTTCACATTCTCCAGAGATGCTGCCTGACCCGCTGAGTTACTCCAGCACTTGGAGTCAATGAACATTAAACTGATATTAAGGTGGGGACATCTGTAGCAGATTGCTATTGCATGGACTTGGTGCAAACATCAATAAGAAATGCAATTCTTCAGATGTCACAATTTCATCAGTTTTTATTCCACTATTTCAAGTTGGTAATCCTGAAAATATCTGCTCTGTCCCAGCGTTAAACATGCACAATTTTAAATGATTAGATGAATGAGGATTGCTTGTTACCTGGTCTAAGGATGTATTATTCTGAACATGTTCACCATTTTATTTGCCACAGAAACCAACGCAATAACATCAACAACAACAAGCTATGTCTACAGCGACTAAGACAATGAAATTGAGAGCTAAAGAAATGCTTCAACAATAATGTGTCTGAAGAAGGGTCTCGACCCGAAACGTCACCTATTCCTTTTCTCAAGATGCTGCCTGACCTGCTGAGTTACTCCAGTTCTTTATCTCTCCATTCAACAATAATGCTATTTATGCCAATCAAAAGACAGGAATCCTACTTTGCATTCTGGTTTGTAATGTGGTCATGTGCTTACAAGATTACTAATATATCAGTTAATACGGAACATTGTGCGGGCAACCTTTCTTCCAGACCTCGGTCTTATTTAACTCTAGTGCCAAATATTGATGTTCAATTTAGGCGTTGTTCAATTTAAAGTGTGACAAAAAGATGAATGTAAAGGTTCAAAATATTTATTTTCGATTTGATAATTATTCACGCACCTTCCCAGCAAGTAACGGCAATGGTGGCTCAGACCGACATGAGCCATATACGTCTTAAAGTTATCTGCAGAATGTTTAAACTGGTGTCTATTGTCACAGTTGGTAAAGATCACTTTGTGACAAGAGGTTATTCCTGCAAACTTGTCTTGAAAGATTTCACAAATAATCCAAATACAACTATTTCTGTCGTGGTTTACATTGCTGAAAGTATTCATCGTAGATCGATTGAAAGCAGTTAGCGTTTACAGGAATTTGTACTACAGTGCAGTCTGAACAATGCACTTCAAGTAATATGTGACAATTCTTTAATTTATTACTGTTTTAAATTAAGCAAAGGTATTTTGTATAATGTTTCTGGATTTTTTGTAGAATGGAATTGAAACGTACTGCTACACTGTATTTAAAATATACTGTAATAAAATTTAAAAAACGCAATTTCCATGTCTCCTCCATTGTTTTATAAAGCTACTGAAGATGCTTTGCCTTGTTCCACACTGTTTAGCTTGGTCTACTTGCTCAATAAAGGTTCTCTCCTCATTCTAAACGGCTCATGCTGAGCATTCCGGTAAATCAGAGGCGATCCTTTATATCTCTGACAGCACAAGGTTCCACAGGGAAGCTGCAGACATCTTCAAAATGCTGGAAATCCCAGCAGGTCAGGCCGACCCTTGGTGAAAGAAGCAGAGCTAACGTTCCAGGTCAAAGATCTGATGAAGGTTAGATTTCTTCCACAGACAGAGTCATAGAAACAGGCCCTTCGGCCCAAATAGTCCATGGCGAACAAGGTGCCCCATAGGGTTGCCAACTGTCCCGTATTAGCCGGGATACCCCATATTTTGGGCTAAATTGGTTTGTCCCATACGTGACCGCCCTTGTCTCGCATTTGACCGCTGCTACTCGGGTCGAGGGGACTGTCGGGTCGGAGCGCCGCGTCCGGCCCCGACTCACCCGTCCCGACGTAGTGCAGCCCGTGGAGTGCAGCAGCAGCAGCAGCGGCAACACCTCGCCCATGGTTGGTCGGCAGCCCGGCCAGCTGTTGAACTTTCGCCTGCCGCAGACACCACCACCCCTCATTCTCATGGCCGATCATCGGTTCATGAGTTGGATGGGGTGCTGGACCAAAACTCCTCAGCTGGCCCGCCAGCTGGGCTTTGTGTGCAGTCCAGCACCCGGGCCAACTCATCATTCACCCAGCCACGGCCGAGTTGGTCAACGAATTGTCACCTATCCATGTTCTCCACAGATGCTGCCTGACCCGCTGAGTTACTCCAGCATTTTCTGTCTTTCTTCGGCGTATAACCAGCATCTGTAGTTCCTTCCTACACATATTCTATACTCAATGCTCCATGACTGGCAAGACAGGGTTGGACAGGGTGGTGATGAAAACATGGCCCACTTGCCTTCGTGAATAAGGGTATTGGGTTCAAAGTTGAAACATCATATTCCATTGGCAAGACCACACTTGGAGTCCTGTGCAGTCTGGTCACCCAGCTTGGCGAGTGGGAAGGGAGATTCACCAGGATGCTACCTGGGCTTGTGTTATAGAAGACATTGCATAGACTGGGACTGCTATCTTTGGTGCGTACAAGGCTGAGGATCAGTTTCAGTTTAGTTATTTGTCACGTGTACAGCGGAAATCTTTTGTTGCATGCTAACCATGCACGAGGAATAACCTTCTTCAGGTGTACAAGATCACGAGGGACATGGTAAACTTAATGCTCAGTCTTTTATCCCTTGGTAGAGGATTACAAAAGTAGAGGGCATAAGCTTCAGGAGAGAAGGGACAGAGAGGTAAGAGGAAACTCAGCCACAACTTTCACTCCGAGGAAACGAGCTGCCACAGGAAGCTATCAAGTGGGTACAATTCCAACTTTTAAAAAACATTTGGACAGATATATAGATAGGAAAGGTTTAGAGGAATATGGGCCAAACACAAGCAAATGGGAATTTCCCAATGTAGACATGGATAAGGTGGGCCAAAGACCTAGTTCCCATGCTCTAAGAGTTCAACATCTTATAGATCAGGGGTTTCCAACCCTTTGTTGTCCACTTTACCCCAGGCAACTTTAATAACTCATAACAATGCTGTTCCACTTATTTATGAACAACTAATGATGAACAGATACCGGTATACCAGAACTAAACAGTCTGTCAATGAGAAAAAATATGTACAAATCCACAATCAACATATTTACCCCCTGGGTCGGCAAAATTTACCCCAGGTTGGGAACCCTTGTTTTAGATGAAGAGCAGGGAGTAGAGAATGAGAGATAATTAATGAAAGTATGCATTATACTTATTGTAGCGGCTGACCAGGTCGCTTCCAAGTGGAGTGGCTTTGTTCTAATAAAAGTGAAATTTTCCCAGATTTCATCATCTGTGGTTTTACTGGAAAGGCATGTGACATCTGGAGCTGCTGGATGTATAAATAGAGAACACAAGCAGCCTGCAGACACAGCCAGCAACTTCTGCAGCAACAGTGTGCTCCACTCCGCTCCTCAACCCAGGACTGCAGGACAGAGCACCAGACACAACCCACTGACCAGCCTGAGCAACACTCTCTCTGTAAGCTCCTTCTCTGGTTTAATAGTTTATTCTTCTATTCTAATATTTTATTCCAATCTATTTTAACATTGTACATAATTGCTGTCTGCGTGGTAACTGAATGAAGATCTCTTGAAGAGTTGCAATTAGTTACCATCATTACTTAATTTGAAACGTGTCTGATTGTTCTCTGAATTAATTCTGGAGATCGATCTATTATCCATTGAATTTAAATGTTGCTGGAATCCAGCTCTCTAAATCTTACTAAGTCTTTAAACTCCTCTCTTGTCTCTCGTGACAGCAGCAACTCCCCCGACAAGGAAGAGAATGGACACCAGATTCCGGGCATTGACTTTGCTGGCTCTTGCCGTTGCCTGCATCTACTTCCCCACAGGTCAGTCACGGCACTTGCCTACAGCTGATTGAAAGCAGATTGAACGCTGCCCTGCAGCCGCTGTTGGTTTGTTGCAACTCCTCACGGTGATTGTGTCTGTTACAGCAAATGCCAACATAGTGCCCAGATGCCTCTGCAGAGAGGAGACTCAGCTGAGAAGGGTTACTCTCGGAAACATCGTTAACTTTGAGATTATTCCAAGCGATGCAATCTGCGACACTCAAATCATGTAAGTAAAGCTGTAACAATTTAAAGATTCCACACTGATGAAGGCACGAGTGGAATTCTATGTAATTTGTAACGGGTTAAAAGTTGCTTGTTGTGGTGGGAAATATTCACAGGAATTCATAGAGCCAGAGGGTGTGGAAACAGGCCCGTCAGAGACAACGGCATTAACATATCAATCTCTCCTCTTCTAGACTTACTGTCAAATCAGGCGGTGCGGAGGTAGAGGCATGCCTGAGTCCCAAGTCCACTCAAGGCAAAAACTTCATCAAATGCTGGAAAAGGTGAGCATTATATTCTACCCTCCGAATACAAATCATTGGGAGATTGTTGGCATCGAATCGTGAGACTGAATTTAAACAAGGCAGTTTGTATTATTGTACAATGTGGAGACAGGAGTGGGTTTAATCCCAGAATTGCACGCCACGATTGCCGTAAACTCGTGGTTACGCACCTATATAAAATATAACCTTTATGCTAAGTTATAGGGGTTTAAAGGCTTAGTAAGATTTCGAGAATATATATATATTTATATAGGGTCTCGACCCAAAATATCACATTCTTTCTCTCCAGAGATGCTGCCTGAGTTACTCCAGCATTTTGTGACTATCTTCGGTGTACACCAGCATCTGAACTTCCTTCCTATACATAACCTATATAATATTAGCTTTAATGCATGGTGAAGATTGACAGCAGTGATTAGACACACACTTCCACTGCCAGACTCTCTGTCTACAACTGCCTTGCCCAGAGCAATCCTTGGGTTCCAGCACCAGTTGGGGCCCATTAGCTCCAGGTTTTGCTGCATACCAGATGTGCAATGTCACTGGCAGCAACACATCTCCACAGCCCAGCAATGCAGTTGGAGAACAAGCAGCTTGCAAACATTTGGTAACCGACCAAATGGATACACTTGTGCTGAAGTACAATGAGAGACAGAACAATTAGATCCACCACTCCCCCCACCCCCCCCCCACCCCCCCAAAACAAAACACTAATCATACATTTTAAGAAGCAAGAGACCACAGATTCTGGAATCTTGTGCAAAAGACACAATTCAGGAAGAACTCAACGGTCAGGCAGCATCTGCAGAGGGGATGGACATAACATTTCTGAGGAAGGGTCTCAACCTGAAATATCCCCTGTCCATTCCCTCACCAGAAGCTGCTTGACCCACTGAGTACTTCTAGCACTTTGTTTTTTTTTTACTAATTATGTTTCTGTAGTTAGACATAGATAAAATCAGAGAATGGTTTTGTGTTTTCTACATGTGTCTATGCAACTAATTATGCTTGAACAACCAACAATAAATGACATGGTTGTCATTAAGCATGTGTACAAGAGCTGGAATTATGAGCTGGAAAAGCAGGATTATACGGAGTAATGAGGAATTACTTTAAAGCATTTTCTAAAGGGCTCCACAAATAAAGATAATACTCCATATATTTACCCGATGAAATATAATCCTGCTCCCAAGTCTCAAATGTTGGTAATTTTCTTGTCTAATATTTGCTTGCAAGAGAGTCATAATGACATGGGATATGTTCTGAATATGTTATTAAATAAACAGACTATAAATTAATTGAATCGAATTGAATTGAAAAGAACTGCAGATGCAGAGTAATGCACAAAAGGCCAGAGTGCTGGAGTAACTCAGCGGGTCAGGAGAACATGGATACGTGACATGAAGGGTCTCAACCTAAAACATCACCCGTTCACATTCTCCAGAGATGCTGCCTGACCCGCTGAGTTACTCCAGCACTTGGAGTCAATGAACATTAAACTGATATTAAGGTGGGGACATCTGTAGCAGATTGCTATTGCATGGACTTGGTGCAAACATCAATAAGAAATGCAATTCTTCAGATGTCACAATTTCATCAGTTTTTATTCCACTATTTCAAGTTGGTAATCCTGAAAATATCTGCTCTGTCCCAGCGTTAAACATGCACAATTTTAAATGATTAGATGAATGAGGATTGCTTGTTACCTGGTCTAAGGATGTATTATTCTGAACATGTTCACCATTTTATTTGCCACAGAAACCAACGCAATAACATCAACAACAACAAGCTATGTCTACAGCGACTAAGACAATGAAATTGAGAGCTAAAGAAATGCTTCAACAATAATGTGTCTGAAGAAGGGTCTCGACCCGAAACGTCACCTATTCCTTTTCTCAAGATGCTGCCTGACCTGCTGAGTTACTCCAGTTCTTTATCTCTCCATTCAACAATAATGCTATTTATGCCAATCAAAAGACAGGAATCCTACTTTGCATTCTGGTTTGTAATGTGGTCATGTGCTTACAAGATTACTAATATATCAGTTAATACGGAACATTGTGCGGGCAACCTTTCTTCCAGACCTCGGTCTTATTTAACTCTAGTGCCAAATATTGATGTTCAATTTAGGCGTTGTTCAATTTAAAGTGTGACAAAAAGATGAATGTAAAGGTTCAAAATATTTATTTTCGATTTGATAATTATTCACGCACCTTCCCAGCAAGTAACGGCAATGGTGGCTCAGACCGACATGAGCCATATACGTCTTAAAGTTATCTGCAGAATGTTTAAACTGGTGTCTATTGTCACAGTTGGTAAAGATCACTTTGTGACAAGAGGTTATTCCTGCAAACTTGTCTTGAAAGATTTCACAAATAATCCAAATACAACTATTTCTGTCGTGGTTTACATTGCTGAAAGTATTCATCGTAGATCGATTGAAAGCAGTTAGCGTTTACAGGAATTTGTACTACAGTGCAGTCTGAACAATGCACTTCAAGTAATATGTGACAATTCTTTAATTTATTACTGTTTTAAATTAAGCAAAGGTATTTTGTATAATGTTTCTGGATTTTTTGTAGAATGGAATTGAAACGTACTGCTACACTGTATTTAAAATATACTGTAATAAAATTTAAAAAACGCAATTTCCATGTCTCCTCCATTGTTTTATAAAGCTACTGAAGATGCTTTGCCTTGTTCCACACTGTTTAGCTTGGTCTACTTGCTCAATAAAGGTTCTCTCCTCATTCTAAACGGCTCATGCTGAGCATTCCGGTAAATCAGAGGCGATCCTTTATATCTCTGACAGCACAAGGTTCCACAGGGAAGCTGCAGACATCTTCAAAATGCTGGAAATCCCAGCAGGTCAGGCCGACCCTTGGTGAAAGAAGCAGAGCTAACGTTCCAGGTCAAAGATCTGATGAAGGTTAGATTTCTTCCACAGACAGAGTCATAGAAACAGGCCCTTCGGCCCAAATAGTCCATGGCGAACAAGGTGCCCCATAGGGTTGCCAACTGTCCCGTATTAGCCGGGATACCCCATATTTTGGGCTAAATTGGTTTGTCCCATACGTGACCGCCCTTGTCTCGCATTTGACCGCTGCTACTCGGGTCGAGGGGACTGTCGGGTCGGAGCGCCGCGTCCGGCCCCGACTCACCCGTCCCGACGTAGTGCAGCCCGTGGAGTGCAGCAGCAGCAGCAGCGGCAACACCTCGCCCATGGTTGGTCGGCAGCCCGGCCAGCTGTTGAACTTTCGCCTGCCGCAGACACCACCACCCCTCATTCTCATGGCCGATCATCGGTTCATGAGTTGGATGGGGTGCTGGACCAAAACTCCTCAGCTGGCCCGCCAGCTGGGCTTTGTGTGCAGTCCAGCACCCGGGCCAACTCATCATTCACCCAGCCACGGCCGAGTTGGTCAACGAATTGCTGTCGGGAATTTTCATCCTTTGTCCCTTATTTAGGAGTGAGAAAGTTGGCAACTCTCGTGCCCTCTCTCAACTAGTTCCACCTGACTGCATTTGACCCATATCCCTCAAAATGTCCTATCCATTTACCTGCCCAAATATCTTTTAAATGTTGTTATAGTACCTTCCTCAACTACCCCCTCAGGGTTAAACACTCACCACCCTCTGTGAAAAAGCTGCCCCCATAAGATCTATAAGATCATCCCTCATCCTCCTGCGCTCCAAGGAACCAAGACCTGGCCTGCTCAACCTCTCACTATAGCTCAGGCTCTTGAGTCCAGGCAACATCCTCGTAAATCTGCTCTGCACCCTTTCCAGCTTAACGACATCTTCCTTATAATAGTGTGGCCAAAACTGAAGCTGATACTGCAAACGTGACCTCACTAATGTCGTACATAATGTGACATTTTTCAAGCTTGTGGCATTGGTGTTGGGGGCCGAACTGCCTTATTGACTAAAACCACAAACCTCAGCACTTTCCAAGATGCACACATGTAGAGCCTGTCCCATTGGCATGTGACAACCTACACAGCATGTCAGCCAAGCCTTGCAGGCAATGAGTGTACTAAACAGGCCAGGACACTGGGCTCGATGCCTCCTGACACCAACTCACCCACTCTCTCTTCCTCTCTCATCATCTGACCAGCCACCAGTCCACATGCACTGATCACAAGTTGCTCAACCAGTGCAACCACAACTCATCATTAACTGGTTGCAAAACCAGGACAAGAAAACATTTCCCATTACATAACGACAAACTCACCAGTTCAGGTTTACCATCGGTTCCTGCACCCACACAACTTACTGAACAATGCATTGGTAGCTCTTAGTTCTCAGCTTCTCCTCACCACCAGATAGGTCCTCACCTGCTGAGAGACGGGCGTGAACGAGGCTGTGCCACTGAAGGATGGGATGCCCACTGGTCAGTGTTTGGTGTTGCGTGCCCAGTGGTCTGTGTTCATGTTGTATGACTCTATGACACACCACACACATGTGCACACACGCACATGCAAAGTCAATACACACACACATATATGCACGCGCGCACACACATATGCACACACAAGGTCATGGCCATTTCCAACCCAAACTTTAACGTTAGGCCTCTCCCTCGTCACTAGCTTTGCTCAATGGTGGATCTCTCCACTGTGGGGGGGGGGGGGGGGGGGGGGGTAGTTTCTTAGTCTGTAACACCTGTCCGAATGCATTGATGGGTCTGAAGAAAGGCACGATCTGAAACGTCACCTATCCATGTTCTCCACAGATGCTGCCTGACCCGCTGAGTTACTCCAGCACTCTGTGCTTGTGCTGATAGAATCTGCAGACTGGTGCCCGAGGGCTCCTCTTGTTTTCGTGCAGTGATGGTGATGAATCATGGGATGTTGGCTGCCACATGGCACAGGTGACACTGACTCTCAAGGACACAATGCTATGGAAGGGAAATAGCAGGAGCAGGCCATCAGCTCATTGCTCTTGCTCCACCATTCCATGAGGCTACACCCCCCCCCCCACCCCCCCACCCCCACCCCCACCCTGAAACATGCCCTTCGGCCCAACTTGCCCATGCCGGACAAAATACCACATCTACCCTAGTCCCACCTACCTGTGTTTGGCCCATATCCTTCTAAACTTGTCCAATCCATGTACCTATCCAAATGTCTTTCAAATGTTGTTATAGTCCCTGCCTCAATTACCTCATCTGACAGCTCGTTCCATAAACCCACCACCCTCTGTGTAAAATCAATCAGTCGTAACAAGGGTCCAGACCCAAAACATTTGTCAGGCTATTCCGTTCACAGAAGCTGCCTGACCTGCTGAGCTCCTTCAGCACTTTGTTTTAAGTGATTGCAAGATACAGCATGGAAACAGGCCCTTCAGCCCATGCTAGTCCCATGTTATCCCACTTTCTCATCCACTCCGTAAACACTAGAGGCAATTTTACAGACCAACCAACCTCCAAACCCGCACGTCTTTACGATGCGAGGAGAAACCGGAGCATTAAGAGGAAATCCACCCGGACACAGGGAGAACGTGCAAACTCCGCACAGACAGCACCCGAGGTCAGGGTTGAACCCTGGTCTCTGGAGCTGTGAGGAAGTGGCTCTACCCGCTGCGCCACCGTGCCATTCTGTCACTGACTCTAATTCTGTTTAACGATCTCATCCCACACCTTAATGGAAATCTTCCAAATGCCCCAAACCATCACCTCAATTGATTCACTTTTATCTCTTCCACTCTAAAAAACCTCAACATTTTTATCAAACCGAATTTCCCTTCAGTGACTGCATACATGTGGTCCATTGGCCAGTCAGATTTGCTGGTGGGACAGGACTTCATGAGAAAATGATAACGAGGAATTCTGTGGAATTCATTGCCACAGACGGCTGTGGTGGACAAGTCAATGGATATTTTTAAGGCAGAGATACTCATCCTCACTTTATTAGCCAAATATGTTTCGCAACATACGAGGAATTTGAGATTCATTCTTGATTAGTACGGGTGTCAGGGTGATGGGGAGAAGGCAGGAGAATGGGGTTAGGAGGGAGAGATAGGTCATCCATGATTGAATGGCGGAGTAGAATGGCCTAATTCTGCTCCTATCCCTTATGAATTTATGAGCTTTAAAAACCGTTTGAAGACTAAAGATGTCGGGAATTAGCTTCAGATCTTTGAGAAGTTTTAAAGTATTAATGTTGTTTTGTTATGTTAGTCATTTCTTAGTCATTGCCTGTGGCACAATCAGGAACGACTTTCCCACGACCACTGTCCTCTGCGATCGTGCCGGGACTTGCTAGCTTCCACCTCGTGGTTTCCCCTCACACTGTGCACTCTTCTCTTGAATGATTTCATCTCATTGTTCTGTTGCAAAAACAACTCCCCCCCTCCTTCTCCCCCCCCCCCAGACAAATATCCCATGCCACGGATTTACCAACCAGGGCGGGGGTCAACAACAGCACGAAGCTGGCCAGAGAAGTGAAACAAAGCTGCATTGGGGGGGGGTGTTAGCTGCGAATCTTGCATGTCCGTCCATCTGCCTGATGATCTGCGCGCAGTGGCCCACATGTGACCCAGAGTCCTGGACTAGCCATCCAAGGAGAAGAGAGTTCAAGTCCCACCAGAGCCGCAGTGGAATTTATATCCTGTTACTAATCGAGAATGTTTTGAGTGCGGGAGAACCATCTAATCTTGGTCATGATGACCACAATACTATTGATGTGGGAAAGAACTGCAGATGAATGAATGAATTAATACGTTTATTGGCCAAGTATATTCACATACAAGGAATTTGCCTTGATGCTCCGCCCGCAAGTGACAACATGACACACAGTGACAATTAAAAATGACACAAAAAAACATTAAACATCAATAATAAAACATTATCGATTAAACATGTGAATTCAAAAAAATAAAATAAAAGCATGCTGGTTTAAACTCGAGAAACACAAAACGCTGGAGTAACTCAGCGGGACAGGCAACATCTCTGGAGAGAAGCAATGGGTGATAAGGCAGGCAGCTGTGGATCTGTGAATAGTGTTTGCAACATATTATTGTTAAACTCTGTGCAAGATGGAATCAGCAGCTGGCTGATCAGGGCTGTTGAAGGGGAACAGTAAAGGTTTTTGAGTTGTACCTCAGTGTTGGCACGGGCAACAGGAGCGGGAGGAGATGGAGTAACTCTGCCTGGATAGGGTGGATGTGGAGAGGATGTTTCCACTAGTGGGAGAGTCTAGGACCAGAGGTCACAGCACAGAATTAAAGGATGTTCCTTTAGGAAAGAGATAAGAATGAATTTCTTTAGTCAGAGGGTAGTGAATCTGTGGAATTCATTGCCACAAAAGGCTGGGGAGGCCATCAATGGATATTTTTAAAGTACAAAATCTAGAGATAAATTTGTGTTTAAGAAGGAACTGCAGATGCTGGAAAAATCAAAGGTAGACAAAAAGCTGGAGAAACTCAGCGGGTCAGGCAGCATCTATGGAGCGAAGGAATGGGTGACGTTTTGGGTCGAGACCCTTCTTCAGACTGATGTTGGCATGATATCTGCGACTACACCAATGCATAATTCTTGATTAGTGCGGGTGTCAGGTGTTAGGGGGAGAAGGCAGGTGAATGGGGTTAGGGAGAGATTGATCTGCCACGAGTACTCCAGCATTTTGTGTCTATCTTTGGTGTGAACCTGCAGTTCATTCCTGCAGAGGTCTGGGAGGAGGCAGGATTACATCTTCATCTCCGTGGGAAAATCACAAACTGATAGAGAAACTGGCAAGTGCAGTTGGTGGCTTACAAAGGAAGACACAGAGCGCTGGAGTAGCTCAGCAGGGTGGGACTGCGTTACTTGGCTAGTAATGATAACAAGCTTTGCTTACTGCCATCAGGGATATGACAAGTCGCAGATCAAGTCTAAACACATTTAAATATTTTGTCGACACAAGGAACTGCAGATTTCATCTTTCTGAATCATATATACGCTCCTGTGTTCTTTTTACCCAAATTTAGGATGGGTGTCTGAAGGGTCTCGACCTGAAATGTCACCCATTCCTTCTCTCCAGAGATGCTGCCGGTCCCGCTGAGTAATTCCAGCATTTTGTGTCTATCTTCGGTGTAAACTAGCATCTGCAGTTCCTTCCTACACATTAGGACTCCTTGGTCATCCGTGGTCCCCCGACACGGCCAACCTAATCCTTCTTCCTTGTTGGACATGTCGTCCTCCAGTTGGATAGAGCTGATCCCTAGATTGTGGGTATAAACTGTATTCAGCTGCAGACAGAACAGATACAGGACTCTCCCCAAGTGTAACTACTAAACTGATGGAAGATCAGGCGGGAGGCTGACCAACACTGCCACACTGTGGACTGAAAGAATACTACAGCTTCTGAAAAATCTGAAACTTCAGATGTTAGATACACAAGGAACTGACAACTAACCCTAACCCCTAATGCAAGGAGCTGGTACGTTGGCCAAGGCCATGGGTCAAGAAGGTTCCCACCAGTGAACCTGTGTAAAACTCAATGTGCTGGAGGAACTCAGCGGGCGAGGCAGCATCTGTCGATACTCCTTCTTCAGTCTGAAGGGTCCCAACCTGAAACGTCACCTATCCATGTTCTCCCGAGATGCTGCCTGACCCGCTGAGTTACTCCAGCATTTTGTGTCCAACTGTGGAGGCAATGGACAGGTGACATTTGTGTCCAGGCCCTTCTTGTGACTGCTCCACCATTTAGAATTTCTGCTTCGGATTACAGCATCTTCAGCCAAGAGCCGGCCTGAGAGATGAAGTGTGGCCCATTGACTTCCCCTGAGCTGCCATGGGTCAACCAGTGTGCAATGCTGAGGGGAGAAGAGGACAAGGTAACGACAGAACAAGGGTTAAAATGCCGGAGGATTGAAGCATGGTGTTTGGCCAATTTATTCCCAGTGTGCGGGGGGGGGGGGCAGGTTTGCTGGGGACCAGGTGCGCAGGGGACCAGGTGCGCGGGGGACCAGGTGTCAGGGGGACCCAGGTGTGCGGGGGACCCAGGTGTGAGGGCGGCCCAGGTGTGAGGGGGAGCCAGGTGTGCGGGGGACCCTGGTGTGAGGGGGACACAGGTGCGCGTGGGACCAGGTGTGCGGGGGACCCAGGTGTGAGGGGGACCCAGGTGTGAGGGGGACCCAGGTGTGAGGGGACCCAGGTGTGAGGGGACCCAGGTGTGAGGGGGGCCCAGGTGTGAGGGGGACCCAGGTGTGAGGGGGACCCAGGTGTGCGGGGGACCCTGGTGTGAGGGGGGCCCAGGTGTGAGGGGGGCCAGGTGTGAGGGGGGCCCAGGTGTGAGGGGGGCCAGGTGTGAGGGGGGCACAGGTGCGCGGGGGACCCAGGTGTGAGGGGGACCCAGGTGCGCGGGGGGTCAGGTGTGAGGGGGGCCAGGTGTGAGGGGGACCCAGGTGTGAGGGGGACCAGGTGTGAGGGGGGCCCAGGTGTGAGGGGGGCCAGGTGTGAGGGGACCCAGGTGTGAGGGGGACCCAGGTGTGAGGGGGACCCAGGTGTGCGGGGGGCCCAGGTGTGAGGGGGACCCAGGTGTGAGGGGGACCCAGGTGTGCGGGGGACCAGGTGTGCGGGGGACCCAGGTGTGAGGGGGACCCAGGTGTGCGGGGGACCCAGGTGCGCATGGGACCAGGTGTGAGGGGGACCCAGGTGTGATGGGGACCCAGGTGCGCGGGGGACCAGGTGTGCGGGGGACCCAGGTGTCAGGGGGACCCAGGTGTGCGGGGGACCCAGGTGTGAGGGCGGCCCAGGTGTGAGGGGGAGCCAGGTGTGCGGGGGACCCTGGTGTGAGGGGGACACAGGTGCGCGTGGGACCAGGTGTGCGGGGGACCCAGGTGTGAGGGGGACCCAGGTGTGAGGGGGACCCAGGTGTGAGGGGGACCCAGGTGTGCGGGGGACCCTGGTGTGAGGGGGGCCAGGTGTGAGGGGGGCCCAGGTGTGAGGGGGGCCAGGTGTGAGGGGGGCCAGGTGTGAGGGGGGCACAGGTGCGCGGGGGACCCAGGTGTGAGGGGGACCCAGGTGCGCGGGGGGTCAGGTGTGAGGGGGGCCCAGGTGTGAGGGGGGCCCAGGTGTGAGGGGGGCCAGGTGTGAGGGGACCCAGGTGTGAGGGGGACCCAGGTGTGAGGGGGACCCAGGTGTGAGGGGGACCCAGGTGTGAGGGGGACCCAGGTGTGAGGGGGACCCAGGTGTGCGGGGGACCCAGGTGTGCGGGGGACCAGGTGTGCGGGGGACCCAGGTGTGAGGGGGACCCAGGTGTGCGGGGGACCAGGTGTGCGGGGGACCCAGGTGTGAGGGGGACCCAGGTGTGCGGGGGACCCAGGTGCGCATGGGACCAGGTGTGAGGGGGACCCAGGTGTGAGGGGGACCCAGGTGTGAGGGGGACCCAGGTGCGCGTGGGACCAGGTGTGCGGGGGACCAGGTGTGCGGGAGACCATGGCACAAACACCAAAAATACTCTCCTGCAGGCAGCCACCTAAATCACTGCCTCAAGCATATTGACCGGTTGCATCACGGACTGGTTTGGCAACTTGAACATCCAGGAACGATGAAGACTGCAAAAAGTGGTGAGCACTGCCCGCTCCATCATGGTTTCTGACCGCCCCACCATCGAAGGGATTTACAGGAGTCACTGCCTCAATAGGGCAGCCAGCATCATCAGACCCACACCACCCCAGCCACGCTCTCATTTTACTCCTGCCATCGGGAAGAGGATATAGGATCCAGAAAACTGTAACGTCCAGGTTCAGGAACAGTTTCTTCCCGACATCCATCAGGCTATTAAACACTACAACCTCCAAATAAGCTCTGAACTACAATAGACTACGTGTTTGTCTGTGTATACATGTGTGTGTACACACATACACATATATATTCTTACTTACGGCTGCACAACAGAATATGTAAACATCGTACACTCACACACGTCTATATATAGACATTTTTTCTCATTTATCTTATTGTTTACAGTGTACTATGTTTACATATTGTGTCGTGCTGCTGCAAGTAAGAATGTCATTGTTCTATCTGGGTGATATGACAATAAAACACCAGGTCACAAGCACCAGAAGCATTGCATTGCAGGATGCGTCTAATAACAATGCCTCGTTTGCACGTTCTCCCTGTGACCACGTGGGCTTCTCCCACATCCCATAGACGTGCGGGTTTGTAAGTTAATTTGCTTCTGTTAAATATCCCTAGAATTTAGCGGGTGAATACCAAAGTGGGATAACATTGAATTAGTGTAAAGGGGTGATGGATGGTCAGCGCGGACTCAGTGGGCCGAGGGGCCTGTTTCCATGCTGTATTTCTAAACTAAACTCAGTGCAAGTCCATTGCCGTTTCACCTGGAGCTGGAAGGTGGGATTGGAAGAGGTGAAAGGACACGTGATGCTTGTCCGAGACTGACCTTCACCTCTCTGTAGATAAGTGGCTCATGTTATGAGTCATGCGTTTGG
This sequence comes from Amblyraja radiata, assembly GCF_010909765.2. Classification (NCBI taxonomy): domain Eukaryota; kingdom Metazoa; phylum Chordata; class Chondrichthyes; order Rajiformes; family Rajidae; genus Amblyraja; species Amblyraja radiata. The sequence goes on from NC_045992.1 coordinate 822,285, forward strand.
TAGTTACGCCCACTAGCTCGTTAGTATGAGTCACGCCCACTAGCTCATTAGCGTCTACTGCATTCCGTTAGACTCACCGTTGCTTGTATTGCTTGTTCCTAATAAACTCTATATAACCTGACATGGTGCAAGGCCACTGTTATTATACGGACCACAAATCGACACTCTCCCCTTCCCCAGTTCTGTCAATGGGTTGCAGGGAAACTGCTGACTGTTTCTCTCTCTGCAGACGCTGCCCGACCCGCTGAACCTTCTCCACATTATGTGTATAATGATTTCCTGCATTGGCAATGTTGCCGCCAATCTTCATCACCTCGCAGTGCAACCTGCAGCCTACTGGCCAGGTGTTTCTGCTCTCTTACAGACTTAGGAATAATCCAACCAGCGCCAATGCTTGATGTCAAGGAAAACGTGTCAGCGAAGGTGAATGTGGTGCGGATGTACACAGACTGCTGAAGAGACACGGCCAGTTTCATCAAAACCTCCCTACTTTCACCATCCCCTGTAATGAAGCCAACATCAATCCAAGCTTCAGCTTCATCTACTTCCCCCACGACACTCCTTGTATTGAAATACACACTATTATGGTCATTGCTTTATTGTGATTTTGATGATTACATATTATCTGTATGTTATAGTGTTTACAGGGGCTATGCTGCAGCAAGGAAGACTAGCATTCTAGACTCTCATCTTTTACATTGTTGGTTTGGTCTCCACACACTCTTCCTGCGAGCACTCTGCAATCCCACAACAACAGTGCCCCTTTGTTCCACTCACCCCTTCCCATTGGAACGTCTACAGCCCTTGGGAATAACCCCAGTGTCAGGAGATATCTCGACAAGGCATTCAAAATAAAATATCACAGTTTACAATGAAAGGCAGGCGGCTTCAAATATTAAGCTTGAAATAATCCATTATATGTAGACACAAAATGCTGGACCACAAAGTCTGAAGAAGGGTCTTGACCCGAAATGTCACCTATTCCTTTTCTCCAGAGATGCTGCCTGACCAGCTGAGTTCATCCAGCATTTTGTGTCTATCTTTGGTGTAAACCGGCATCTGCAGTTCTTTCTTACATGTAGAGTTGGGGCTCAGATGTGACCATGTGGGTTTTCTCTGGGTGCTCTGGTTTCCTCCCACACTCCAAAGACGTGCAAGTTTCCAGGTTAATTGGATCGTGTAAACTGCCTCCAGTGTGTAGAATGGGAAAAGTGGGATAAGGTGGAACTAGTGTGAAGGGATTAGATTAGATTAGATTAGTTTATTGTCATTATTTATTGTATAAATTTCGTTTCCCTGCAGTCATACATATAATTAAAAAATGACAAAACCACACAATCAACACAAATTTAACATCCACCACAGTGAGTTCACCAAACACCTCCTCACTGTGGTGGAAGGCAAAATCTTAAAGTCTCTGTCTCTTCCCTCTTTGTTCTCCCTCTGCGCCGAGGCGACGGTTCAAACTCCGCGGGTGGTCACTTCCGCCGCCACAGCTCCGGGGCCGAGTCGGGTCTCCGCTGCCGCTACCTCCGCCACAGCTTCGGGGCTGAGTCGGGTCTCCGCCGCCACAGCTCCGGGGCCGAGTCGGGTCTCTGCTGCTGCTACCTCCGCCACAGCTTCGGGGCCGAGTCGGGTCTCCGCTGCTACAGCTCCGGGGCCGAGTCGGGTCTCCGCTGCCGTTGCCGCCACAGCACCGAGGCCGCCAGCTCCGCCATTAGGCCTCGGCGCAGACGGAGACGGGGACGGGTAATACGACATAAAAAAAAGTCGCATCCCCCGAAGGAAGAGACCAAAGCATGTTTCTCCCACCCACCCCACCCACACACATACACAACTTAATAAAACAAAATTAACTAAAACATGACAAGGAACAAAAAGAAAGAAAAAAACACAGACGGACTGCAGGTGGGCCGCAGCTGTTAAGCCAGCACCACCATCTTGCCATCGCTTGTTGCTGTGAAATGTGTAGGCCAAAGGGTCCACTCTAAACGCAACTAGTAGAGGCCACATTATGGGTCGGGACCCTTGAGACTGAATGCACATTGCACTTTAAGATAATGTCGACACTCTGGAGATTTTCTCATCACCTCCTGAGCTGGAATATGTGTTTTTCTGCCTCACAGCTAGAATTGGTTCATGATCAAGGCCTGGTCCAAGCAGCACTGATGGCCATGGTGAGGAGTTCCACAGTTTAGCCTAGTCACATGATGCTGGTTTGCTGAATACATTAAAGGTCTTGGATTACTGTCAGGGAGCACTAGAACTCTGATACCATTCACGGAACACTTGGTTGCTCAGATTTTCTTCCTGCATTAGTCAGTCGTGAAACATGATATGGTGCGGAGCAATGATTTATACTCTTGGGACCAGGAGGCAGAATAACCTGGAGACATGCAGCTCATTCTTTACGGCCAGGATTACACCGTGACTTGTTCATAACGCCACACTGTTCTTTGTGCCTCACCCCAACCTCATCATTCTCCACCATCTGGCCTCCACTCACAAACATCTTGGAGATTGGTGTCATAGAGCATGGAAACAGGCCCTTCAGCCCAGCCTGTCCATGCAGCATCCAAGCTAGTCCCACCTGCCCGCGTTTGGCCCGTATCCCTCAAAACCTATCCTATCCAATTACCCATCTAAATGCCGTTTAAAGTTATAGTACCTGCCTCAACTGCCTCCTCTGGCAGCTCGTTCCATACACCCACCACCCCAAATGAAGCAGTTGCTCCTCAAGGTTCCCCTTGCCCCACTCACCTTCAACCTAATTGGTCTGGTTTCTTCCCACATCCCAAAGACGTGCGGGTTTGTAAGTTAATTGGCCTCTGTACATTGTCCCTAGTGCGTAGGGGAGTGGATGAGAAAATGGGATAACCTTGCACGGGTGATCAATATCAGTATCCGTATGGACTTAAGCCCCTGTCCTACTTTCACGACCTTGATTATAATCATGTATTATCTTTCCTCTGGCTGCTTAGCACACAACAAAACCTTTTCACTGCATCAGAAGGATGAGAGGAGATCTTATTGAAACATATAAGATTGTTAAGGGTTCGGACACGCTAGAGGCAGGAAACATGTTCCCGATGTTGGGGGAGTCCAGAACCAGGGGCCACAGTTTAAGAATAAGGGGTAAGGCATTTAGAACAGAGATGAGGAAACACTTTTTCCACACAGAGAGTTGTGAGTCTGTGGAATTCTCTGCCACAGAGGGGGGTGGAGGCAGGTTCTCTGGATACTTTCAAGAGAGAGTTAGATAGAGCTCTTAACGATAGCGGAGTCAGGGGATATGGGGAGAAGACAGGAACTGATTGTGGATGATCAGCCATGATCACATTGAATGGTGTTGCTGACTCGAAGGGCCGAATGGCCTACTCCTGCACCTATTGTCTATTGGTACACGTGCCAATAAACTGAACTGAACGAAGGCTCAGCCTGAAACAGCCTGCGGCCCATTTGTTTGCAGCAACATGGGACGGCGTGAATAGATCGATTCCTAGTGTGAAAATTCACATCTCGTGAACAGCAGAACTAAAGTCCCCCAACAAATACAAGCTTTGTGCCACAACTTACTTAACTTCCTGACACAAATCCACCTAATTTTTCCATGACAACTCTCTGGTCCCTGAGGAGGATCTACTATCATTCAATACAATCACCCCTCTCTTTCACAGATTTTACTTACCTGTAAATCTAGAAGTCCATCCTGCGCTCTGTACCGTTCCTTTTGCTCTGTCTATGTGCTCGAGTTTGACTTGATTGAAGTTATGTTTCGTATTAGCCAATCTGTTTGGACAGCATGCATTAGTGGTAGGGTTTTTCACCGTAACTTGGTATGTTTACAGATAACAGCCAAACTCATCCGTTCCAACCAAGATCTAAGCTAGTCCCATCTGCCCACATTAGTCCAGATCACTCAACACTTCTCCTATCCAAGGGCCGAATGGCCTACTCCTGCACCTATTGTCTATCTCCCTCTCAACCCCATTCTCCTGCCTTCTCCCCATAACCCCTGACTGCACGTTTCAGGTCGAGATCTTTCCTCAGACTGACACTTCAACCCAACTCATCGAATCCCGAAATGTCACCCATTCCTTCTCTCCAGAGATGCTGACTGTCCAATGCCGGATTCACCTATAGACTTGATATGCTGAAGCCTAGGGCCTCAAAATCCAGGGGGCCTCTGGCCAAGGTGTATAATATTTTTGACACTGTCATAGGCCTTTCATACATATGCTGTCACAATGCACTGTAGTCTCTAAACAACCCTTCAGTAATTTTCCTTGCCCTCCATTTCAGAATAATACTGTTTTAAGCCGATAACTCGACACTAGCACTGGCAATAAATAAATAAATAAATAAATGGGCTGCTTTCCAGCCCCGTATCTCATTGGCGACGCTCGGCTGCACATCGGTGTCAATCTGATGGCACTGAGCCCCGGCAAACTTTCCCACGTGCTCCAGTAAGCAACGATGGCGGATGCAGCCAGGAACATCTTTGGACACTTGCGGGCTTCAAAAGTCAAAAACTCAGGGGTGGGTTGGGAAGTGTAAAGATATTTGAACTAGGAAGTTGGCAAGGAGCAACGCTAGGGGTAGAGCTGATAATAGTTGCTAGAAGCCTACTGTGGTGCTGTGGTTGCCACTGTCAGCTTCGTAATAAAACTAAGCTTATTTGTAGCATCTGTGTTAACGATAGGAAAAGCATTCTCGTTTTGTAAACGGTTTTTGGAAGCAGATTTGATTCAGGTTTTTTAATATAATTGTAATTTTGTAATTGTATAATTGAGCAACAAGCAAAGGCCACCTGGCCAGATGTTAACGACAGAACTGCCACAAGGAGACAAAGAGTAAGGAAATGGCAAGGAAATGATGGAAGTGCACCTGGTCCTGATGCTTTACAGGAACTCTCTTCAAGAGACAAGTTTAGGATAAAATCCTTTATTTCCATCTTCTTCTAGTCGTGGGGGTGGGGGGGGGGGGGGGGGGGGCGGTGGGTAGGTTGGAGGTTGGGGGGGGGTTGGGGGAGGCCTCACAAGTGTAATAGCCTTCGGCATCTCTACATCTAAATCCGGCACTGTGCCTATCCTGCTGAGTGACTCCAGTTTTTTGTGCCTAAACCAGCATCTGCAGTTTCTTCCTCCACAATTAGAATGACAATGTACTCATAAAACTTGGAACAGCATTATATCAGCATTTAGCAACCAAACCAAAAAAACAAAATAGCCAAACACACAATTACATGAATGAAACCACCTGCAAACATGAAACAATACGAGCTAAAAATAACGTTTCCTCTGGCTCCAGCAACATGCTGGATAACTGTTGTCCCACACAAAGCGCACCGCTTCAAATGACAGCACGGTGAGTCCAAGGATTGCTTGCGACTTGCCTCACCCTAAATAAACTTTCGCGGCGATGAACTGTAGCAAGGAACACATTTGTCTGTTCTTCCCGTGGGGGCCTCCCTCCTCTCCCAGGACCTGTTCCCCGCGCAACACAATTAGTTTGTGGACAATTAAACCATCCCGCACGGCTGCGGCCCGTCTACATTCAGCGCCGATACAGCAACGCGGGGGCACCGAGCTGAGACTGGGACCCCATCCCAGTGTGGCCAGCAGCCCCCACACACACACACCATCACACACAGCAGCCCCCCGCACTCCAGCCCCCACACACCAGCCGCCGGCACCGAGCCCGCCCCGCCCCACAAACACACACACCGCCCCACAAACACAAACACACTTCCAGCTCCATGTGAAACAACATCAATAACAGATGCAAACTCCACCCCCCAAATGCAAACTCTGGGCGGTGTTCACAACATGAAGTGCCCCCGCCCGCTCCCCACAACCCACCCACCCCCATCCCCGCCCCGGCTTTACCATCACCGCCACCGCGCCGCTCCTCGCCGGCCCCAACCCATCCCATCCATCCATCCCCGGCCCCAGCACTGGCTGTCTGACGGGGGTCCCAACCACACGGCACCCGGGCTGCTGTCCTGAACCCGCCTCCCCACCAATCCCCGGAGCCGAGGGGCGGGAGCAGTAACAGCTATAGTCAAGTATGTATACATACAAGGGATTTGCCTTGCTCTATCCACACTACACCTTCCCACCCTGCCTCCTGCAAAGACTCTATCCCCCTACTCCCAATTCATCCGTCTAATGCACATCTGCTGATGCACAGCGGTAGAATTGCTGCCTCACGGGTGCTGTCTTTATGGAGTTTGCACGTTCTCCCCGTGACCTGCGTAGGTTTCCCCCGGGTGCTCCAGTTTCCGTAGAGGTTTGTAGGTAAATTGGCTTCGGCGAAAATTGGCTTCGGTAAAAATTGTAAATTGTCTTTAATGTGTAGGATAGTTTTAATGTGCGGGTCGGCAAAAATGCTGGAGAAACTCAGCGGGCGAGGCAGCATCTATAGAGGGAAGGAATAGGTGACGTTTTGGGGGATCGTGGACCGAAGGGTCTGTTTCCGCGCTGTATCTCTAAACTAAACAAAAACTAAACTAAACTAATCTGTGCCCAAGATGAGGTGTTCCTGCAGTAGTGGTGAACATTACCCGGCCAATCGCAGGTACTGACTGACCTCCCCACCGTTAAAGCCATCTTCAGGAGACACTGCCTCAGAATGGTATCTAATTTCACCACGCTGGCCACACTATCATTCCACTCTTACTATCAAGATGAAGGTAAATTAGACTTTCTCTTGCGAACTAGGCGCAAGAACATTCTGTCCATTAACCATCAGGCTATTGAACTACCCTGCACATCTTTAACCACAACCTTACCTCAGCACCATCTACTCCGGACTTTGGATAGATTGCATTACATACTTCAGTCTGGACTATTATGGTCAGTATTACTGATAACTGATTCTATTATTGATTATTGCATATTTATTGTGTTGTTGCATTAATGTGCTATAAAGCTGCAATAAGTAAGAATTGCATTGTTCTGTTCCCAGTGTATAGCTATCTATCTATCTATCTATCTATCTATCTATCTATCTATCTATCTATCTATCTATCTATCTATCTATTTATCTATCTATCTATCTAAAATTCTGATCTTGACCACTTCCTGTTGTTCTGTATATTGATTTTAGAAAAAACGCTGCCACTTACGGCTGTGATTTTTGGGCATCTTACTCAGAGTCCCCCTCCGCTGTGCAGGACAAGAGGATTTTTCCCATCGATGAAAAATAAAAGAGTTATTAGTGTTTAAAAAATGTTGAGATTCTCTCTCCTGAAGGCCATGCCCCTTCCGGAGGGACTATAAAACCCAGAAGTGTTGAGTGCCTCAGACAGTCTCTGCAAGATGGGGGAGCGAGAGGGTCATGTCTCTCAGTCTGAGCTGTGAATAACACTGACACATGTCTAATAAACTGTGAGTGTGGTTTTACTGACCTTGAGTGCCTTTAATGTGGTTTGAAAATGAAATTGTGGTTGGTTTGAAATAAAGCAAAGTAAATGATGATTGGTGGTGGTTGGTTTGAAATAAAGCACAGTAAATGGTTGTTGGTTTGAAATAAAGCACATGATTATAAGTCTAAACTTGACAACTCCCTGCTTGCACTGTATATTGATTTTAGATAAAACGCTACCACTTACGGCTGCGATTTTTGGCCATCTTACTCAATGCCCCTCCGCTCATCAGGTGCAGAGAATTCTTCCCATCAATGAAAAATAAAAGTGTTAGTAGTGTTTAAAAAATGTTGAGAATCTCTCTCCTGTCAATCACTCCATGAAGGCCACGCCCCTTCAGGTGGGAGGGGGAGGGATTATAAAACCCAGAAGTGTGGGTGTGGCTCAGTCTCTTTAAGATGAGAGAGGGAGAGGTCATGGCTGTCTGAGCTGTGAATCAACTGAACACACTGAATGTCTACTGAACTGTGAGTGTGGTGTTTATGTGGTTTTGTGTGGTTTTATGGAGGTTTTATGGTAATTTCACCATGCTTGAAATGGTATGAAACTGCATTTGAATGTGGTGGCCTTGCACCCTGCATGAAATGGTAGGAAACAGCACTTGAGTTTGGTGGCCTTGCACCCTGCTTGAAGTGGTATGAAATTGCACTTGAATTTGGTGGACTTGCACCCTGCTTGAAGTGGTACAAAACTGCACTTGAATGTGGTGGCCTTGCACCCTGCTTGAAGTGGTATGAAATTGCACTTGAATTTGGTGGACTTGCACCCAGCTTGAAGTGGTCGGAAACTGCACTTAAATTTGGTGGCTTTGCACCCTGCTTGAAATCGTATAAAACTGCACTTGAATTTGGTTCAACTACACTTGAGTTTGGTGGCCCTGCACCCTGCTTGAAATGGTAGGAAACTGCTTTTGAATTTGGTGGCCTTGCATCCTGCTTGAAATGGAATTTCAATGAATAGCGTGAGTCATCTGCCAGCCCACCAGCCGTGAGTGAGCTGCCAGCACATCAGGCTTGAGTGACTGAGCTGCCACCCCAAGAATCCATTTGGCCCACAATGTCCATATTAGCCCTCTGGAAAACAGTCCCTTCAGCCCACAACACCCATACTAGCGCTCCAGAAAGCTCCCCCCTCCCCACTGGCCACCAATATTGGAATTGGTGGAGAGGTGGAATATTATGTTGGTGGACCAGCCCTCCCGTGTGAACATGGGTCCCACTTAGTCTTGTGTTCACTAAATATTCATCACACCCAGTGCAGCAGCCATGGGCATTTGCAGGAATAGCTATGCTGGACCTTTAGAAGACTGAGATAGCAAGTTTTAGTTTTTAGTTTTGGAGATCCAGGCCCTTCGGCCCACCGAGTCTGTGCTGATCAGCGATCCCCGCACACTAGCACTATCCCACACAAACGAGGGACAATTTACAATTTTACCAAGCCAATCAGCCTACGAACCTGCGCGTCTTTGGATTGTGGGAGGAAACTGGAGCACCAGGAGAAAACCCATGTAGGTCACGGGGAGAACGTGCAAACTCCATACAGACAGCACCTGTAGTCAGGATCGAACCCGGCTCTCTGGCGCTGTGAGGCGGCAACTCTACCACTGCGCCACCTTGCACTGTGGTGACCTCAGTAAAACCACAACATTCCTCAACATGCGGACAGGTGAAGATGAAGTGCTGTTGTTTCTCCTCGGGGAATGTCCAGCAACCAGTTACACTTGTAAAACAGGGGCCAACATTGTGATGATGAGACATTTCATCAGCAAGAGCATGGTGGATATTCTACCCAGGCTCAGTCACAGAATATATTCAAGTCAGACACTGATAGAATATTGGAAATGAATGGGATCGAGGGACATGGGTTTCAATACAATAAAATACAATCAGTTTTATTCGTCACATTGCACATAAAGTGCAAGTGAAATGAATTTGCCAGCAGCGGTACAATGATAAAGAACACACAATAAAAATTTAACACAAACATCCACCACAGCATTCATCACTGCGGTGGAAGGCACAAAATTTGGCCAGTCCTCCTTCATTTTCCCCCGTGGTCGGGACCTCAACCCTCCACAGTCGCCACTGCGGGCGTCCAGATGAGTAGACATGCATGAAAGCCGCATGGTGGAAATTCAGGCTTCATCTCGTTGGATATCGGAACAGACATATGGAGCTAAATGTCCCGCTCCCATTTCTATTTCCAATGTTCGTAGTTACACATTTAGTGCACTTTTTCATGGATACAATGGGGCTGATGCACAACAACACTGAGAACTATATTCTGCACTCAGTATCTTCCACATTGCTCCATCTATTGTATTTGAGTTGGACCTGACTATATCTATGTATGATACATCTGATCTGTTTGCACGGCATGTAAAACAAAGCTTTTCCAAGTACCTCGGTACATGTAGATAATAATAAATCTAATAACAAAACCTAACATGATGACTGCACCACACTAACTACAACCCTAGCTCAGCACCCATCATTTATTGTGCACCTTGTTTTAGTTGCACTGAGGCTCTGTCTTTGCACCATTATGGTTACTGATTATTAATGATATTGTTATTGTTTATTGTATATTTATTTGTGTATTATTGGGCCAATGACCCTGTAAAGCTGCAGCAAGTAAGGATTTTATTGCTCCGTTGCAGGTACATATAACAACTGAACGAGAGTAGGAAGGAATTGCAGATGCTGGTTCCAACCGAAGATAGACACAAAATGCTGGAGTAACTCAGTGGGACAGGCAGTGTCTCTGGAGAGAAGGAATGGGTGACGTTTCGGATCGAGACCCTTCTTCAGACAACACTAATCCTGCCTGTCCTGCTGAGTCACTCTAGCATTTTGTGTCTATCAACTGAACATCTCTGACTCTTGACTTTTCATTGCTGAAACAATATTTTGCTGCCAACATGAGTTTGGCTAATTATCCCCTAAATATCAATTACATTTGGATGGGTGAATTTTAGAACTATGTTATTGACAAAACCCTAGACAGCAGCAGATCTTGGTGAGTCTTTGTGTGCTGGACCCAGAGGAGGATCTACTACCAGTCGATATGTTGCCCTATTCTTTTAAACCTCTTTTCTGCCAGTAAATCTGGCTGTAATAACTATGTATATTCTGCACTCTGTCTTCCCACTACACTTTATCTATTGTGCTTGAGTTTGACACGGATGAATTCACTGATCTGTTTGGACAGCGTGCAGAGCTTCTCACTGATCCTTAGTACATGTGTCAATTGTAGACCTAACCTTCTGAATCTAACGAAGGGTCCCGACCCAAAACGTCACCTATCCTTGCTTTGTGGATTATTAGATTATTGACAATGACGTGGAATGTGCCTTTGACAATATTAACAAATATGTTAATTGATAAATTTAATCGCATAATTCGCAGGACATATTCCATGTAAATCTTTAAGATGTAAACTTTCATAATTTACTTATTTCATGTTTATATCTGTATAGATAATATTCATGGTTAAAATTTCATTATCACAGTTTGTGAAATTATGTAATTTAACAAAAGTTAGTTTGAAACGGGTTTGATGTGTAAATGACATGCCCTTTAATCAATCTTTAACCGGATGGAAAGGCAGGGAAACTGCAATGAAATTCCATGCAGGATATACACAACAGCACTTTACCTTGCACTAAACATTATTCTCTTATCATGTATCTATACACTGTAAATGGATTGATTGCAATCATGTATTGTCTTTCTGCTGACTGGATAGCACGCAACAAAATATTTTCACTGTACCTCGGTGCATGTGACAATAAACTAAACTATATATACAAAAGCACTTAATCTTTTAAAGAGGAACACAAATTCTTATTTCGTTTTGTGCTTTGATTTTTTACTCCAGAATAAAATGAAAATCAAAGTAATATTTGTGAATGATTATATTAACACAAATACAAAACAGGCAATTTAATTGTTGTATTTCATTTATCCGTAAACATGAGGTAATGAATATTTTAACATTTAGCTCTCAAGGTCTCGACCCGAAATGTCACCTATTCCTTTTCTCCAGAGATGCTGTCTGATCTGCTGAGTTACTCCAGCATTTTGTGTCCACAAAAGAAAAAGTATTAGACGTTATGAAACATCAAACATGAGAAAAATTATTTTTTGATTATGAATTTGAACTTCTTCATCTTTCGTGTGGCGTGCACAGCTTAAAGTTGTTGGACAGCTTGTTCTATTTGATCTTCCGTTTGTGCACGTCGAGTTGATTGCATTAGTCCAAACAGGGCGGACCACGTGAAGGTTGCAATCTTCCACCCCAATTTGAACTAATTAACACTGTTCTATGGAAATTAATACTCTTGACCTCGTGTATTTAATCATGGAGTTCCTTTGATTCTAGTTATTTATGTTTATGACCTGAATGTCTTTTTGTTCCCCTAGTTTATCAATCTCAACTAAAAAACAAATATTATTCTCCTACATGTTCAATTATTCAACTAAGTCATTGAGGGTTTTTATTTAACATTTGCTCACCGGCTAATAAGGGAACTAAAGGTTTGTGTTCGAGCCCTTGGTTAGAATGTGGAATTCCCTTTCAGTATTCATTGTAGTTAGAAGGCCGATAAATTAATTTGAAACTGAATTAGATGGTTGCCTTAATAAAAAGCAATTGGCACTTCGAACTTGCTTAAGTGTCAAGTGGACACAAATACACCCTATATGTTTCAGCGAGTCTGAAATGAGAAAGATGTTGAGAATATGTTTCTAACATGTTGTATTCTTTTCAAAGATGTCTTACTCCAAGCCACTAATACACCAAGCAAGATGCACGAGTAAGCACACTCGGGGGATACAAAGGTTCAGGAGAAAACTGATTATAAGGCTAAATCAATAAATGGGTGGAACTCTTGTTAATCAAGGGACCTCTTGAATTACAACAAATGGCAGCTAGCAATAACATGCTTTGCGAGACCCGCATTCATAATAACTGATAATGATGCAAAGATTGCCACAAAAACTGTGCATGGGATTGTTTACTTTCGTGGGATTTACTAGATCAAATTTAGAAGCAGATTTAGCACAAATGAAGGATTTGCTTTGCTCTCTTCAAGGTGAATGCAGTAATACGATGCAGACAAAAACTCACAATCACAAGCAAAGATAAAATAGACCACAAAACACAAATGCGACACCGTTTGCTGCACTTACCTGAGATGAATGTATTGTGTACAAACACAAAAACGTCTTCTGTTCTTGAATGAGCAAATTAAAACCAGTGACCTCATGGTTCCATTACTGTCAGCTCAAAATACAAACTGAATACAATATGGATTCATTTATATGAATAACATTGCCCTAAATAGAAAGCATATATTAAACAAAGCAGCATGGTTCAACATACCAGTGAAATGCCAGAATAAAATGCTTTTGTTTCAATGAGGATATCGAGTTTCCCTGTGAAACTGTACTGCAAATCTTCTTGCCAATGGTCTAGAGTATTTAAATTATAGTCTTTTTCCTCTTCTTTCCAGGCCTGCTTTATATTGTAACTCCCACCATACCCCCAATGTTAGAAGAATGGGCATCCACTGAACTTTGCACTGGGTTAAAGCAGTGCAGACAACTGAGTTATATGAGAGCCACAATCTTCATTCCCTTCCCCCCCCCCCTTGCCAGACATTGGCATCTATCCACTCCCTGGGGAACCCCGATCAAATGCCTGACCTAATTGATATTTGTATTGGTTTATTGCCATCACGAGTAGCAAGAACGTGCTGCTACATTTGTCAATTTAAAATTAATCTGCATTTATAAGCAATATTTTTCCATCCATATAAACCCAATGTTGGGGATGCATTAACTTACTAAATAATAGATAAATAGGGTGGCAGAGCTAGTAAAGCTGCTGCCTCACAGCACTTTAGACCCTGGTTCAATCCTGACCTTGAGTGCTGTCTATATGGAGTTTGCATGTTGCACGTGGACTTTCTCCGGGTGCTCTGGTTTCCTCCCATATCCCAAAGACGTGCGGGTTTGTAGGTTAATTAGTCTCTGTGAAAATTGCCCCTAGTGTATAGATAGATAGATAGATAGATAGATAGATAGATAGATAGCCTTTATTGTATGGTGAATGGGTGTGAAAATGGGATAACATAGAATGTGTGCGAATGGGTGATCGATGGTTGGCATGGACTCGGTGGGCTGAAGGGCCTGTTTCTATGTTGTATTAAACTAAATGTCCTAACTCATTCACTAACATGATCGATTAACTAAGGACAATTAACAAACATACGTGTTACATTAAAGGTACATGTATGCCACGTAGGTAGAGTCACAAAGACACACTGGCCTGGTACAGCATTGTAATGTTGAGCCATGTCTCTCAGTCACTGCTTCTAATCTGCACCGTTCATGAGTGATAGGAGAAGAATTAGGCCATTCAGCCCATCGTCTACTCTGCCATTCAATCACGGCTGATCTATCTTTCTCTCACAACCCCATTCTCTTGCCTGCTCCCCATAACCTCTGACACCTGTACTAATGAAGAATCTATCTATCTGTGCCTTGAAAGTATCCATTGACTTGGCCTCCACACCCTTCTGTGGCAATGAATTCCACTATGACCAGAGTAGCTGTACAAAGCTTGATGAAATGTATTTATTGTTTCAAGTGCAAGTTTCCACACTGCTTTGTGGCCACAGTGTTGATCTATACAGGACAGGAGGCGTTAGTTATTACCTCTCTGGCTCTAGGCTTCCTCACAGCTAATGCCCACCAGGAAACACTGGAAGTCTGCTCCATTTTCCTGCCTGAACTAGGGTGAGTTGTGGAGGATGTTGTTTTCACTCACAGTTTCCCTTTGTTGCTTCCTGCCACGGTTTAGTTTAGTTCAGTTTAGAGATATAGTGCAGAAACAGGCCCTCTGACCCACTAACACTGTGGGCGTGGGGGGGGGGGGGAGTGAGCTCAGAGAACAGTTGGGGGACATTACGGGGGAGGGGGTTGAGGAGCCAGCGAGGGGGAACCAGAGTGATCGTGGCTGGTCGCTGGTCGTTCTCCTCTGCTGGGATCAGTCTCCTCTTTCCATTTGACTGGGTCTCCCACGGGGTGGGTGGGGGGGGGGGGGGGGGGGGCTTCTGCTGGGGGAGGGGCTGCTGCTGGGGGCGGGGCTGCTTCGGGTCCGGTTGGAAACCGGCGGCCACCCTCGGCTCCACTAAAGACGCGATGGCGCAGGAAGGGGCGGACCGTCCTGGGAATTGACGGGGAAGAGACTAATCCGCGCGTGTGCTCGTGCGTGTGTACATATATGTATGTGTGCGTCTGTGTGTGCATGTGTATATGTGTGCGTGTGTGTGTGTGTATATCTGTATGTGCATGTGTGTGTGCGTGTGTATATGTGTGTGTATATGTGTGTGTGTGTGCGTGTGTGTGCGTGTGTGTGTGTATATCTGTATCTGCACGTGTGCATGTGTGTGTGTATATATGCGTGTGTGTCTGTGTATACACATAATATATATACACATAAATACAATCATACTCAAGTACAATAGGTAGAGTGAAGAGGGATATACAGTACAGAATCTAATTCCAGCATTGTATATATACAATGCAAATAACAGTGCAAAGACAAAGGCAATGCCTCGATGTAGGTCTGAGCTTATTTGAGGTTGTCGTGTTTAATAGCCTAATGGCTGTAGGGAAGAAGCTGCTCCTGAACCTGGACGTTACAGTTTTCAGGTCCCTGTACCTACCCAATGGCAGGGGTGAAACGAGAATGTGGGCAGGGTAGTGTGGGTCTCTGATGATATTGGCGACCTGTAGATCCCTGCAATGGTGGGGTGCTCACTGCCTGTGATGGTCTGGGATGGACAATAAATGCTGGACGAAGTAACGTCCACATTGGATTGATGGACAATGGCCAGTTCCCGTGTGGCTGGGGTAGGAGGCCGAGGTGATCTGAGCGGACTTGGTCAGCTTGTCCATGTGCAGAGGGAGGGATGGAGTTTTATGCCGATAACTTTGACAACCGATGAACACTTGTGGACAAAAGTGCTGGATAAACTCAGCGGGTGCAGCAGCATCTATGGAGCGAAGGAAATAGGCAACGTTTAGTCCAGAAACTTTGCCTATTTCCTTCGCTCCATAGATGCTGCTGCACCCGCTGAGTTTCTCCAGCACTTTTGTCTATCTTCGATTTTCCAGCATCTGCGGTTCCTTCTTAAACATTTGTGGACAACCTCTCTTCAATAATCTGTGTGGGCCGTAGAAGGCAGTCTTGCCTCAAATGTTGCAGCATCCCTGTATGTCTGGTGGCCAAATAACCAACCCAAGCTGCAGAGCTCACTGTGATGGCTGTCGGTGGATCCTTGACAAGACACACTTTCCTGAAATTCTCCAGCTGCTTTTCTGTTGTAAATCACTCAATGTTGTGGGACTCTGATCTTAGAATGAGTGTATAGAGATAGAGAGAGAGAAACATAATCCTAGTTCAAGATGAAGTTGCTTAAGTGGCAGTGTGGTGTTTTTAATGCACTAGTATATAGAACCTTGAACTACAGTGCAAGAACAGGCCCCTTGACCCACAATGTCTTTGTCCATCAATGTGTATTGCTGATCTGCGCAGACAGTGAGGAAACATGGAGAGGAGAAGAGGATGTGTCGACATGTGTAGCAAGCGTCCACTGCTCCTAGAGTCACACAGCATGGAAACAGGCCCTTCAACTCAACTTATCAACATCGACCAACATGCCCCATCCACACTAGTCCCACCTGCCTGCCTTTGGGCCATATCCCTCTAAACCCAAGGTAGACACAAAATGCTGGAGTAACTCAGCGGGACAGGCAGCATCTCTGGAGAGAAGGAATGGGTGACGTTTCTGGTCGAGACCCTTCTTCAGACCTGAAACGTCACCCATTCATTCTCTCCAGAGATGCTGCCTGTCCCGCTGAGTTACTCCAGCATTTTGTGTCTACCTTCGATTTAAACCAGCATCTGCAGTTCTTTCCTACACATTTTGCCTATTTCCTCTAAACCCATCCTATCCATGTACCTGCCTCAATGTATGTATGTTCTTTGTATGTTGTGATGGTACCTGCTTTCTCTGGCAGCTCTACATCAATGGTGTAAAAAGGTTGCCCTTCAGTTTCGTATTAAATCTTTCCCTCCTCACTTTAAGCCCATGTCCTCTGGTCCTTGGTTTCCCCAACTCTGGGTAAAAGGCTGTGTGTGTCACCCTGTTTATTCCCCTTGCTCTGGGGAATCAGGCACGGTGAGGGTCTCGGACCACCACTAGGTGGCAACTATTGATGAGGCAGAGGCTGCAGGTTAAAGCACTGACTTGCATCAACTGGTCAATGGAACAAAAGTTCTGGGAAATGTTATAACATGTGGAGAGTGAGTAGATGTTTTGATTATACACCAGTAAATCTCGGAGCCAGTAGAGCTGCTGCCTCACAACACCAGATACCTGGTTCAATCCTGACCTCTGCTGCTGTCTATGTGGAGTTTGCACATTGGCTCTGTGACTTCCTGGTTTTCCTCCGTGTTTTTCCAGTTTCTTCTCACAACCCAATAATGACTGTGTTACTAAACCGATGGGGCAGTGCAAGTGGTCCTGGTGTGTAGATGAGCGGGTGTACTGGGGCTCGTTGATGGGAATGGCGGGAGAAAACAACATATTAGTGAGGAATGAGAGTAAAACTGGGTGGTTGATGGACGGCATGGACTCAGTGGGCTGAAGGGCATGTTTCAGTGTTCTATCTTTCCATATGTTCTATGTCTCTCCCACATCAGCTGCTGACTGACTGTCAGGGCAGTATCTCTGTGAAGATGGCTTCCTTCACGATATGATGGAACGTTATAAATCCCAGAAGGGAAACTGATCAAATCAGATTCACTGCTCACTGTACAGAGTCAGGAGATGGGTGAGGTTGGTTGAGGCTCCATTTCATGTTAAGCCCCCAATGTCATTGTAGATGTGATCTGGGCAGCAGTGAGATACCACAGTGGGCAACTGATAGTGTTCACACTGAGCTCCAGCAACTGAAGTTTAGTTCCTGGGAAACTCTCTTTAAAAAGCACATTTATTTTGGTAAAGTGTATGTTACAGATTTGTTCACCGATATGTAAATAATACATAAACCAGATGTAACTATTCTTTTAATAAAATGCCATGGGAAAATAAAAACAGTTCTTATCTAATTGATATTCCATGTGGACTATCTCCACTCTAGTTCTAAGGCTGGATAAATAAAATCATGGACACACACAACACAGAAACAGGCCCTTCCGCCCAACCCGTCCATGCCGACCAAGATGCCTCATCTAAGCTAGTCCCATTTGCCTGGGTTTGGCCTATATCCCTCGATGTACCTGCCTCAACCAACTCCCTCTGATCCCAGCACACAGTCCCACACCACCACACTCAGACACCAATCGCCATAGCCTCCTGATCGTGGACATTGGTGTCCATTAGTCCATAAGTGACAGGAGCAGGTAGACCATTCGGCCCATCGCGTCTACTCCGCCATTTAATCATGGCTGATCTATCTTTCCCTCTTAACCTCATTTTCCTGCCTTCTCCCCATAACCCCTGACACCCGTACCAATCAAGAATCTATCTAGGATGATATGCTGAGAGAATGGAGCGGCTGGGCTTGTACACTCTGGAGTTCAGGATGAGAGGGGATCTTATTGAAACATATAAGAGTCCAGAAGTCCAGGACCAGGGGCCGCAGTTTAGGAATAAGGAGTAAGCCATTTAGAATGGAGATGAGGAAACACTTTTTCATCCAGAGAGTTGTGAGTCTGTGGAATTCTCTGCCTCAGAGGGCGGTGGAGGCCGGTTCTCTAGAAACTTTCAAGAGAGCTAGATAGGGCTCTTGAAGATAGTGGAGTCAGGGGATATGGGGAGAAGGCAGGAACGGGGTACTCATAGTGGATGATCAGCCATAATCACATTGAATGGCGATGCTGGCTTGAAGGGCCGAATGGCCTACTCCTGCACCTATTGTCAACCAATCTCTTTAAAAATATCTATTGACTTGATGTCCACAGCCATCTGTGGCAATTAAATCCGCAGATTCACCATCCTCTGACTAAAGAGTTTCCTCTTCGTCTCCTTTCTAAAGGTACACCCTTTAATTCTGAGGCTGTGACCTCTAGTCCTAGACTATCCAGCCAGTGGAAACATCCTCTCCACATCCACTCTATCCAAGCCTTTCACTATTGGCTAAGTCTCACATCGGTCTAAACTCCAGCGAGTACAGGCCCAGTGCCGTCAAACACTGATCATATGTTGACCCACTCACCCCTGGCATCATCCTTGTGTTGACTGGGCTGCAAGGGGGCACTCAGAGTTGGAGGGCTGGTTAGTTTCAGTCTACCATGTGTGCTGTACAGGGGAGTGCTACTTCATTAGAGGTGGTCTATTAAATGGGATATTGATCTAAGCTGTCATCTAGTGAACCATCCCATATCAATTACCCCTCGTGATATTGTGTCCAATACTCATTCTCCAAGTAATGTTTCTAAAGTTCACCAACCCCCAGGCTGACCATTTTGCTGCTATCTGTGACAGTTTGCCGTGCACAAGAACATTGCAGTAACAACTCCACATCAAAAAGTACATCCGTGGCTGCAACACAGGTACATGCCTGAACTTCAAAACGCTCTCTGGAAAAGTCATCCTTCTTTTCTGCTTCAGCTCGGAAACAATCAGTGCATTGACATGAATAACACACAGAGTGCTGGAGTAACTCAGTGGGTCAGGCAGCATCTGTGGAGAACATGGATAGGTGACGTTTCACAGAGTGTTGGAGTAACTCAGCGGGTCAGGCAGCATCTGTGGAGAACATGGATAGGTGACGTTTCACAGAGTGCTGGAGTAACTCAGCGGGTCAGGCAGCATCTGTGGAGAACATGGATAGGTGACGTTCTGGGGTCTGATGTTTAGTTTAGTTTTGAGATACAGCGTGGAAACAGGCCCTTCGACCCACCAAGTCCGTGCCGACCAGCAATTACCCCGTACACTAGTTCTATCCTACTCGCTAGGGACAATTTACCAAAGCCAATTACCCTACAAACCTGCACATCTTTGGAGTGTGGGAGGAAAACGGAGCACCTGGAGAAAACCCACGTGGTCACAGGGAGAACGTACAAACTCTGTACAGACAGCACCCGTAGTCAGGATCAAACCCATGTCTCTGGTGCTGTGAGGCAGCAGCTCTACCTGCTGCGTCACTGTGCAGCCCACTAACATCTCCTATCCATGTCCTCCACAGAAGGGAGTGGTAACCCGCTGAGTTACTCCAGCACTTGGAGGTTCCTTGTTTCTCCATTGATGTGAATATTCATTTGGGAAGGTGTGTGTTCAGTGGGTTGAGTGTGAAGTAGGCCAACGTAAGTTCTCACTTGGAGATGATCAGTACTTTATCAGATGTGGTCTCATCTGGACCAGGCTCCTCCAGATCTCCAGCCTCAGACAGGACCATTTTAATAACACCTTCCTCACACAATGGGCCTGCGTTCGCTGTGGTCCCAGTGGGAGTTCTGGTCATCTTGTGCTGAGAGGTCCTTGTCGGTTCACTGGCTGGAGGTCTTTCTGTGTTGACTTTGAAGATATTTCGCAGGTGGTTTATCAGGGAGAGTCTCTTCTTTGCAGAGTGCTGTTGGAAGCTGTACATCTGCTCCCTCTGGCCGGCCTCTGACAGAACTATCGCAGTGACGTATTGTCCGGGGCAGCACCCTCTCCCCATCGCCTCTGCAACCTTCGTCTGAAATGTTTTCCTCAGGCTAAGCACAAAGTATGCGAGACCGCTCACTATCAACATGGTGCCTGGAATGAGACGGGAATCACACGTTTCTGTTCCTTCTGCCGATCAACATGAAACCATTCATCCCATGGGTACGTTCTCATAAATAACAACAAGCGCGCAGTGCAGGTCACCCCAGGACAGGAAAGATGGGCGGTCTTTGGTGAGGGGGCAGAGGAGGTTTACAGAACGCTGCCTGAATCAGGGTTCAGCTACAGGGAGAGGTTGGACACTTGGATTGTTTTCTCTGAAACGCCAGAGGCTGAGGGGTGACCTGATAGAAGTGTGTAAAATTATCAGAGTTTAGATAGGGTAGACAATCAGAACCTTTCTGCTAGGGTGGATTATCCAGACCTTGTTGTGGTTTGCTGGACCCAAGGTGCTGGGATCAGGGGACATTGATAATGCATTAGGTAATCTCCTCACCTGGAATCGTGGCGTGCCAAATGAGAACAGGGTGCAAGAAGCAAGCCACCGACAGAAAGATGAACGTCAGGAACTTCTGAAATCCATTGGGTCTGAGGGCTTTCTCCCAGAGAGTCCACATCTTGTTGTTTGATTTCTGGTAGACAGAGCTGTAGAAGCAAAAGCAGTGCTTTGAAGTTAATAAAAGACACAGAGTGCTGGAGTAACTCAGCGGGTCAGGCAGCATCTCTGGAGAACATGGATAGGTGACGTTTCACAGAGTGCTGGAGTAACTCAGTGGGTCAGGCAGCATCTGTGGAGAACATGGATAGGTGACGTTTCACAGAGTGCTGGAGTAACTCAGCGGGTCAGGCAGCATCTCTGGAGAACATGGGTGGATGACATTTTGGGTCACAATCCTTAAATTTACTGGTTGTAGAGGAGGGAGGTGATGAAATCCAATTATGCTATTGTCTGAGAAAGGCAACACATTCCAGGCACTCACCACACTCTCTGTAAAAAAGTTGCCTCACAAATATGAAATATTAAATATTAGTTTGTCCACCCTCTCTCTGCTTCTAATAATGTTAAATAACCGCCAAACAAGCTCAACTTTAACTGTCCTTCAGAAGTGAACCCCCTCTCTGAAGAAGGGTCTCGACCCGAAACGTCAACCATTCCTTCTCTCCAGAGATGCTGCCCGTCCCGCTGAGTTACTCCAGCATTTTGTGTCTGTCTTTGGTTTAAGCCCTTCCTCCTTTAGCTTGTTGTGTGTGAACAAACTGCCAACTGGACTTTTCACAGTAAATACTCTACATGTGGGCAGGCAGCAAATGTTGACTGTGCAGATGTGATGAGAATGCCCAGGAGCCCAGTCACCCCACTGGGGAATGTATGCCTGTTCTCACTGATGATGGATCAGCTTGGATGTTCAACTTATCAGTTGCATATTTTGGGAATTATTAACCTTCGAAAGATTAGCAAGGCTGCCTGCCCATTGGTATGTCGTGGGACAAAGGAAAATACATTAGTGACCATGGGGAATGTTCAGATAAAGTGAAGCGCAGGGGATTGAGTTTCCTCAAAGTCCCCCACTGATTGTTGTCAGAGTGGCAGAGAGCTGTACAGCAACTGTACATTGAGCATGAAAGGAAATGTAAACGTTGTCAAGATCGATCTTCAGACTGGATACCTGCAGGTTCCCTGGGTGTAAGGTCGATCAAACCCTGTTTACATTTGTACCTGGGGCTGTGACAAGGTGACATCAGAGTGGTGTGGGCTCAAGGGGCGAGGGGACATGACAGAGGGACCTCTGCAGGCAGTTGTTCCACTTAGACCATGAGGTAGTCTGTATCTACTGGCCTCCACAGCCTTCTGTGGCAATGAATTCCACAGATTCACCAGCCTCTGGTGTATCTCACTGTATCAATTGATGCATGTGACAAGAAATGGAACTTGAACTTGAACTTTGACTAAAGAAATTCCTCCTCATCACCTTTCTACAAGTCCTTCCTTTTATTCTGAGGTTATGACCTCTGGTCCTAGACTCTCCCACTTGTCCATGCCAACTGGGCTAGGCTCATTTGGCCCATATCCCTCTATACTTATCCAAATGTATTTTAAACATCCACCTCTATATCTTCCTCTGGCAGCTGGCTCCAGGTACAGCCCACCTCATGAGTGGAGCACTTGCCCCCAAGGTACCTCTGCCATCTCCCCTTGCCCCTGAGCCTACACCTGCTGTTGTCACGGCCAGAACCCCCAGGTGCAAATGTACACAAGCTGCGATCGGTCTTACACCCAGGGCACCTGGAGGGATTCGGTAGCAATATCATTTTTGACATATTTTCCATTCTCATCTTACAGTGAAAGCATGTTGCTGTCGACTCTGAAGTCAAATGTTGTTAACTGATATTGCTGGGTGATGCAGATTGCTTCAGACATAGAGTGACTGGACAGCCAGGACGTGACTGAATCCAAAATCCCATCTACAGCAGCTCAACCATATATAGGTTCCATAACGGGGAGGTATTATCCATGCCGATGTTAGTGCCTGTTGCAGGTACAGCAGGCAGCGAAGAAAGCTAATGGCATGTTGGCCTTCATAACAAGAGGAGTTGAGTATAGAAGCAAAGAGGTCCTTATGCAGTTGTACAGGGGCCTGGTGAGACCACACCTGGAGTATTGTGTGCAGTTTTGGTCTCCTAATTTGTGGAAGGACATTCTTGCTATTGAGGGAGTGCAGCGTAGGTTCACAAGGTTAATTCCTGGGATGGCTGGTAGGATGAGAGGGGATCTTATTGAAACATATAAGATTTTCAAGGGATTGGACAGGCTGAAGGCAGGAAACATGTTCCAGATGTTGGGGGAGTGCAGAACCAGGGGCCACAGTTTAAGAATAAGGGGTAAGCCATTTAGAACGGAGATGAGGAGACACTTTTTTCACACAGAGTTGTGAATCTGTGGAATTCTCTGCCTCAAAGCATGGCGGAGGCCGATTCTCTGGATACTTTCAAGAGAGAGCTAGATAGGGCTCTTAAAGATAGCGGAGTCAGGGGATATGGGGAGAAGACAGGAACGTGGCACTGATTGGGGATGATCAGCCATGATCACATTGAATGGCGGTGCTGGCTTGAAGGGCTGAATGGCCTACTCCTGCACCTATTGTCTGTTGTCTGTTGTCCAGGGCAATGGGGAGTGCTGGGACAGCTGAGGTCTCTGAAGTAACTATATTTCTACTTACGGGCAGTGATGACCAAGCACAATGTCAATGAAATATGGGCCCTCCAGAAGGATCAGTACTGCTGCTGCAAATCTTAACAGAAAACAAGCGTTAACCTTTCAATCTCCCATGTCTAATCAATACATACTAAAGGCCTCGCAGTAATGCACATTCATTAATATACTCACAGCAAGTAAACAGCAAGCTTTGTGAACTGCCCTTCCACTGCAGTGTGAGTGCCAACTCCCAGGAGAACTAAGTGTTTAATGGACAGAAAGCACAACATTTATTACAATTTACTGTTAGTTAAAATTGCTATTTCTCCCGCTTGAAAAAAGTAAACCAAATCTTTCCTATCCCTGTTTAAGAAGGAACTGCAGATGCTGGAAAATCGAAGGTGGACAAAAATGCTGGAGAAACTCAGCGGGTGGAGAAACGTTGCCTATTTCCTTTGCTCCATAGATGCTGCTGCACCCGCTGAGTTTCTCCAGCATTTCTGTCTACTTTCCTATCCCTGTACCTGTCCAAGTGTCTTTCGGCCCGAAACGTTGCCTATTTCCTTCGCTCCATAGATGCTGCTGCACCCGCTGAGTTTCTCCAGCATTTTTGTGTACCTTCGATTTTCCAGCATCTGCAGTTCCTTCTTAAACTCTTATAAATGCTGTTACACAATGTTTCACTTGTGAATGATGTAGCTCTGTCCTCCACTAGATGGCAAAGTGAGACCAGGGAAACATTTGCAAACTCCTCTCGTGAGACCAGACTGTTGGCGAAGAAGCCAAAACTGTCTGCCTTGTACAGATGTGATAACTCCACTTCATCAGACTATGCAACAGCTGGATGCTTTCTTACAGGAAACTTGGCTTGATTAGCTCCTCCCACACAGTCCTCTGTTACAATTTATTTCATGGATTTCTCCCCATCTTGATTATTCTCGGCTGCAACAATCGGTTTGCTTTGTTATTATAGTCACATGTAAAAAGTGTTTGTTACCTGCTATCCTGTCGAATTGTACAAGCAAGTCACAAACGTACAAGAGGAGTAGCAAAGAGAATACTACCAGAGACACACACTCAGGTGAATGTAGGCGTAGGGTGTCAACGTTACTGCCCTGTTGTGGCATGGTGGCACATAGAAACATAGACAATAGGTGCAGGAGTAGTGTCCATTCGGCCCTTCGAGCCTGCACTGCCATTCAATATGATCATGGCTGATCATCCAACTCGGTATCCCGTACCTGCCTTCTCTCCATACCCCCTGATCCCTTTAGCCACAAGGGCCACATCTAACTCCCTCTTAAATATAGCGTTAAATACAGCGGTAGAGTTGCTGCCTCACAGCGCCAGAGACCCGGGTTCCATCCTGACCAAGGGTGCTGTCTGTACGGAGTTTGTACGTTCTCCCCGTGACCTGCGAGGGTTTTCTCTGAGTGCTTCCCGTTTCCTCCCTCACTCCAAAGACGTGCAGGTTTGTAGGTTAATTGGCTTTAATGTGTGTGACAGGACTGGTATACAGGTGATCATTGGTTGTCGCAGACTGGATGGGCCAGAGGGCCTGTTTCCATGCAGTGTATCTAAACTAAACTAAACTAAACAACTCCGTTCCCTCACACCTCGCTCATGCTTGACGTTAGGCTCTCTCATATTAACCACAGGCTTCTAGTGCCTTTTTCCATAGAGACATACAGAGAGTATTTGTTTGATTTCCCCTGTGCTGCCCTCATTCTCCAGTATAAACTCTTCTGTCTCCGTCTGCAAGGACCCAACTCTTCCCTGGTCCGTCTTAACCAAGAGCTCCAACATCAAGAGTCAAAAGCCAAGAGAGTTGAGAGTTTAATTGACAAATGTGTGGACAAGGGAACAATGCATTCTTGCAGCAGCAGCAGCAGACCAGGCCAGGAAAAGCAATATACATCAATAACATAATAAACAGAAATATACAATAAACAGCCTGTCTGGAGGTTGTTAGTGAGTTGCAGGTCTTGGGTTTTCCTCCTCACATCCCGTACTGGCAGATCAGCAGTGGCCTAAACCTCCAAATATTTATCTTCCAGATATATATCCATCTCTATTTTGTCACTCTTCTCATTTCCACTTTTAGCACGATGAACTCTCACGCAAAACTCCAAATCACCACGCTTGCTGCATCTAAAACTCACCCTGATGTCAGTGAAGGTGATTCACTACCCCACCGGCCAGCTTCCACTGTGTTTTCATTCTCATCTTCCTCACAGTGCCATTGTGCTAGAACTCCAGGGGTTTGTTGGGATTCCTCTCGCTTTCTGCTGAGTCTCAGCTCAGCTAAGGATGATTAGATCTCCTCAGCGTTGCTAGACGGCTCCAGGGGGGAAGCATGGGTTTGTGGTTTGTCCCTGTCTTGTTGCAAACTGAAGCAATGTCACACACTGCTCTTGTTTCTGACTCTTGGCCCAGTGATGTACAAAGTAGAGAGTTGTAGATGTCGCCCAGTCCATCACAGTCCACACTCCCCAACATTGACCATTGATGGGGCATCTTGGTGGGCAAGGATGAGGAGGGCCTGTTTCCATGCTGTATGACTCTATGACTCTATGACTCTAAGACTCTATTTTCTGCCTCTACAGTATTTTACTTCTGTGTCATTTAGTGCCCCTCCCCAGATTCCTGTCACCAGCAATGCCTCTTAAACCTCGTGCCATTAATAAATGTCTCTGCACTGCTCCAGTAGTCTCGCTGCATTGGGTAAAGCCCAGTGTTGCACAGTGCAATGTGCTGCCAGACACCACTCCATCAGACGAAGCCTGGCCTCAGGTCTATACTGATGTAATTGTCACGATGACAGACTTCTGGCACTGCCTGACTGTACAACTGGAGAGTATTTGGTTATTTTGGCTGAAGGCTTGTTCTCTGGTTGTAGGCTGTTACTCGAGAGACAGGCATGGAGTGAATGATGTGCGGCCCATGCCATTAGTTCTGCAACCTCACACATGTCCCGAGCTTGCAGCATCAAACTCAAACTCGGCAGATTCATCCTCAGTCAGGGATGGCTCCTCATTCAGCACAGATTTAAAATCTACCAAAAATACGGTAAACTGTTGTTTAAAATCTTCACCCATCTGATGACTGAAGTGATTTCCTGACCTAACTAATGGAATTGATTCCAGGGTAGATAAAAATGCTGGAGAAACTTAGCAGGTGAGGCAGCATCTGTGGAGCGAAGGAATAGGTGACGTTTCGGGTCGAGACTCTTCCTTTGCTCCATAGATGCTGCTTCACCCGCTGAGTTTCTCCAGCATTTTTATCTACCTTTGATTTTTCCGTCATCTGCAGTTCCTTCTTAAACAAATTGTTTCCATGTTGATTAGCAAACTATTCCCGAACAGATAGAACATAGAACAGGCTCTTCATCTCCTCTTCCTACACGTGACCCACATTCCCCCATTCCCTGCATATCCGTGTCAAATCTCGACATATATTGCATACTGAGGATAATTTGATGGAATATTGACTGCTGTTCCCAATAATCCTTTGAAATACCTTCAAAGCTGTACCTCGCTACACGTGACAATAAACTAGGCTAAACTGAATTAACTTTTTTTAAAAAGAAGTGACATAGAAGAAAAAGGAATGACCCAATGAACACAATGAATACATTTGCAATGTGTAAACTTTATCCTGCGAACCGCGAGGCCAGTAAAGAGTTAAATAGTGACAAGTTAATTAGTGTGGCACGTGAGGAACCTTACCCCAATACTGTCAGTGTGAACGGTAATGGCTCACCTGATTCCTGGATTGTAACCGCATTGAGGAAATTAAACTGACATCGTAAACTCAAAGGGCAAAGGTGAAGAGCAGTTCAAACATTATTTAGAACGCAAGATTAGATTGGAATATTTCAGTGATCACTGATTTCATAACTTTATAAGTGATAGGAGCAGAATTAGGCCATTTGGCCCATCAAGTCTATCTCTCCCTCCTAACCCCATTCTCCTGCCCTCTCCCCATAACTCCTGACACCCGCACTAATCAAGAATCTATCAATCTCTGCCTTAGAAATATCCATTGACTTGGCCTCCACAGTCTTCTGTGGCAGTGAATTCCACAGATTCACCACCCTCTGACTAAAGAAATTCCTCCTCATCTCCTTCCTAAAGGAACGTCTTTTAACTCTGAGTCCATGACCTCTGGTCCTAGCCTCCCCAGGTGGGACCATCTTCTCCACATCCACTCTGTCCTTTTAACTCTGAGTCCGTGACCTCTGGTCCTAGCCTTCCCAGGTGGGACATGCTCTCCACATCCACTCTGTCCAGGCCTTTAACTATTCGGTAAGTGCTTACGTAAACATAAAACATCCTATGTCCAATCCTTACTCATGCAGGGGGGAGAATGGTTACTGCGATAGAGGACTTATCCGAGACTAGTTTGAATCAACCTGTATTGTAATGGTGCCTGATCCAATAATATTCACATTAAATCTGCTGAAAGTGACAGATCAAAGGGTGCAATTTACGTTTCGTCACCACGTTATTCATCAACCGGAAACATAAACTGTCTCTCGATTCCATATGTTGCTTGATTTACCGAGTATTCCCTGCATTTTCTGTTTTTATATCAGATTTCCGGATTCTGCGGTGCTTTGCTTTAGTGTGAGATTGGAATCTCTCAGCTCATTCCCAACATCCCATTACAAACTCCGTGGAAAAATTCAGTAACTCTTGAACACTGCACAATAATAACCTCGGCTATGAACTTATATGGACTGTGTTTGGTTGCACTATAGACTTTAGCTTGTTTTTGTACCAGCATTGTGGTTAGTAATTTATTGAATGTTTGTATAATAAATATTATCTCTGTGTACTGTATTTACAGGACTGTTATGCTGCTGCAAGTATGAGTTTCCATGTCCCATTGTTGATATCTATGACATTGAAACACTCTCGATTTGTCTGGGAACCACTCCTCACTTCAGCCTTGATGCTGTGGCTCCTGCCCTCGCTCCTCATTCAACTCAGTCACTGGCAACTCTGGGAGTCTGTACACTCTGGTTTTGTTCCACAGCCTCTGCTCCTCTGCTCCCCTCCTGCCCAACTCTTCCCCCTGCACCCCCCTCTTCCCCCGCCCCCCCCCCCTCTTCCCCATAAACCTATGTCCTCTGGTTTTTGATTCCCCTGCTCTGGGTAAATGACTGTCCAACCACCCTGTCTATTCCCCTCATGAGCTTATACACACTCTGTAAGATCACCCCCCATCCTCCTACACTCTTGGAGTAAAGTTCAAACCTGCCTGACCTCTCCCTATAGCTCAAGCTCTCCAGTCCTGGTAACATCTTCATAAATCTGCTCTCGCTGGTCTCCACATATTGATGACTATTTGCTTTTCTCCACACTTGCCTGGATATTAGATCCTTGGCGCATTCTAATTCAACACGATTTTCAATAAGAATGATGTGATTTCCGTGTGTGGCCTGCCAAAGATAAGATCAACTAGTGAGCATTTGCAGTGAGTGCCTGGGAGAGGGTTCGTATTTCCAAAAGATCTCACTCAGGAGAGTCTAAAACACTCCAAAGACCTACAAGTATGTAGGTTAATTGGCTTGGTAAATGTAAAAAAATGTCCCTAGTGTGTGTAGGATAGTGTTAATATGCGGGGATCGCTGGTCAGCCCGGACCCGATGGGCCGAAGGGCCTGTTTCCGCGCTGTATCTCTAAACTAAACTAAACTAAACATGAACAATCCAGTAATATTCTTTGGTACACAAAAATGCTGGAGAAACTCAGCGGGTGCAGCAGCATCTATGGAGCGAAGGAAATGGGCAACGTTTTGGGCCAAAGGAAATAGGCAACGTTTTGGGCAAACCCAAATGGTTTCGGCCTGAAACGTTACCTATTTCCTTCGCTCCATAGATGCTGCTGCACCTGCTGAGTTTCTCCAGCATTTTTGTCTACCTTCGATTTTCCAGCATCTGCAGTTCCTTCTTAAACAGTAATATCCTTTACTGAGCCGAAAATTCCCCTCAGTTTCCTTGTTGATAAAGCAGAGGGAAATGGGCAGAGAGGCAGCACTAATGAGTAACTTTGTAGTTAAATATCATCAATAGAAAACACTTATTTGGAGCAGTTTAGTTATCTAATATACAGAGCATCTCCACTTTAGAAGGATGATTGGAAAAGTAAATCTTCAATGAAATAGAACGAGTGGACAACTGCAGATACTGGACTCTTGAACAAAACACAAACTGCTGCAAACTAACAGAGATTTAAACCACAGGGCAGTGTCAGGATACGAGGAGATAGTGGAACAGTGGTGTTGAGTCAGGCTCCCCACCACTCACTTCATCTACACTTCACGCTGCCTCGGTAAAGCAGCCAACATCATCAAAGACCTGGCCCATCCACTCATTCCTTCTTTTCCCTGCTTTCAGCCGGCAGAAGGTACAATAGATTTAAACGCACACGATGAGACCCAGGAACAGCTTCTTGCCCTCAGTTATCAGGCTTCTGAATGGTCCTTCCATGTCTAGTGTACTGTCCGATTCACCTCTACCTCATTGCCGACATTGGACTTTGTCTCTGGTACGAACCGCTGCAATGTTGAGGAAGGAACTACTGAACGTACACAAAAATGCTGGAGAAATTCAGCGGGTGCAGCAGCATCTATGGAGCTGCACCCGCTGAGATTCTCCAGCATTTTTGTCTACCTTCAATTTTCCAGCATCTGCAGTTCCTTCTTAAACAAGGAACTACTGATGCCGGTTTAAACTGAAGATAAACACAAAGTGCTGGAGTAACTCAGCGGGACAGGCAGCATATCTGGAGAGAAGGAATGGGTGACGTTTTGGGGTGAGACGTGTCTGAAGAAAGGTCTCGTCACCCATTCCTTCTCTCCAGAGATGCTGCCTGTCCCGCTGAGTTACTCCAGCATTTTGTGTCTGTCTTCGCTACAATACTGAGAACTATATTCTGCACTCTGTATCTTTCACCGTGCCCAACCTGTTGTATTAAGATTGGCTTGATTGTATTTATAACTAGCATTATCTGGTTTGATTGGATAACATAGAAATCAAAGCTTTTCATTGATCCTTGTACACGTGACAAACATTAACCTAAACCTTGATCGATCAATTGAACGGCAGATCCCGTGCAAGAGTTTGAACTCCTGCCTCTTATGTTCTTATGTTTTTCAATGCAGTTAGGAACTTGCAACCCATCAGTATTGTGGGGCCACCTTCACCAAGACCTCAGCAGTGCAAGTAAATGGCTGCCCCCCACCCTCAGGAACACCTTGCCATGGGCAGTGAATACCTTTCCTGCATTGCCCAAATCCTGAACTATGTGTGCTTATCAACAAGTGAAAGTGAGAAGGTTGTCTGTTTACAAGGGTTTAATTGTCCATGGTTTCCTTACACAGTTTCTTTACCAGAGGACATAGGTTTAAGGTGAAGGAGAAAAGATTAAATAATAATCTGAGGGGTAACTTTGTCCACACAGAGGGTGGTGGGTGTATGAAACAAGCTGCCAGAGGTCTGAAGAAGGGTTTCGGCCCGAAACGTCGCCCATTTCCTTCGCTCCATAGATGCTGCTGCACCCGCTGAGTTTCCCCAGCAATTTTGTGTGCCAGAGGAGGTAGTTGAGGCAGGGACTATCCCAACATTTAAGAAACAGTTAGACAGGCACATGGATAGGACAGGTTTGGAGGGATATGGACCAGGCGCAGGCAGGTGGGACCAGTGTAGCTGAGACATGTTGGCCAGGGTGGGCAAGTTGGGCCAAAGGGACTGTTTCCACACTGTATCATTCTAAGGTGGTGGGTATATGGAACAAACTGCCAGAGGAGGTAGTTGAGGCAGGGAGATTAACAACATTTAAAATAAACTTGGACAGGTGCATGGATAGGAAAGGTTTAGAAGGACATTGGTCAGACATGGGCAGGTGGGACTGGCATAGATGGGACATCTGGGCTGGCATGGACAAGTTGGGCTGAAGGGGATGTTTCTATGCTGTATGACTATTGGTGGTGTTGCCCCTGGACAGGTGTGATGTACCTCACTTACCTGCTGCAGTAACGATGCCAAGGATACGACAGGTTCGGTCCAGCAAGTCCCACACTCTCGCCATGGCCATTTCAATCAATGTTCCCCCAATCCGTGCTGGGACCTCAGAGCCAAAGGGCAGGTGTTAGTGTCCGGCCATCTCCGGGTTGGTCGGGCAGAGACTGGTCACGAGGTAGAGACAGTCCCATTCACCTGTGAAGGCAGATGCTGTGTTAAACCTTAAGCTGGGACAGTGATGATGAAGGTCCCTCTGCCGCTACCCCTCCAAACTCTCCCTGTGTTTTGGAAACAACTTCTGTGGGCTTTTCCCATCAGACTGTGGACCGCTCCACTCCCACTGCAGTTCCAGCTTGGCCCAAGGTTACAGTGAATACACTTTACTGTTTGTTTTCTACTCAAACCTATTTGTTTAATCATTACCCATAAACAATGCCTAGTTCAGTGAATGGCATCTTGCAGAATCTCCTCCCTCCTCCCCCCACACACACTCTGGCCAACCCAGCATTAACATCCCGCACCAGGCCTTGACCAAGTTGCAAAGATTAAAGTCCTGGGTAAGGATTAGAAGTGTTTACGCTGAGAACAATCCCGCTGCTTGTTCCTCTCCACTTCATGTTTAAAGAATCTTACATCAAAAGCAGAAACCTTTGGCAATCTGTCCATCCGAATTCTGCTTAAAGTAACTGTAAACTTTTCCCAGTGCCAGCTTGTGAAAGTAATGATGCATCGACCACATTGCACGCTGGGCGGATGCATGTATACCTTCTCTCCATCCACATGGGGGTCTGTATGTGGGTGCGTGTCAGGATGGGAGATTGTAGGGCAGTATATTCAGAAACAATATGCAGAGAAGAAGTGATACCACAAAGAAGACCATGTATTGGAGACTTGCTAAAGGAGGAGGATAAACAAACCGGTGGGGGACACACCAGGCCTGAGCAGCATCTGTACAGACCAAGTGTCCTACATAATTCACCACCATCTCTTATCTGCCTCCACATATCCCGTATCCCTCCTTTCCCTGCATATCCATATGGCCAACAAACGTCTCTAAACACCACGATGCCCCCAGCAAGGGGGGGGGGGGGGCAGGCAATCACTACCCTGTATGTAACTATGTTGTCCTGCACATGTTCATGTGATGGGAGAAGAATTAGGCCATTCAGCCCATCAAGTCTACTCTGCCATTCAATCATGGCTGATCTATCTTTCCCTTTCAACCCCATTCTCCTGCCTTCTCCCCGTAACCCCTGACACCCGTACTACTCAAGAATTGATTCTTTAAGCTTTGCCCCTCTCACCTTAATGCTCTACCCTCTAGTATTAGATCTTGTATAACAGTGCAAGCTGCAGAACGTCATGTAACCAAAGACTGTAGGCGATCGTGGTTGCTGAGGTTTGGCTCAGTGTAGACATCGGGTCGATGGCTTGTGCTTGACCATGGGAGGAAGCCTTGGCTCTGTGCTGCCATCCTGCAGTGTTTGTGGAGGGCAGGGTATGTTACTATACCAACACTGTGTCGGGTCAGCTCCAGTCCCCAGTCTGGGTGCACCACGGACATGAAGGTCAGCAGAACCAAACTCAAAGTTGAGTCATAGTCATAGAGTGATACAGTGTGGAAACAGGCCCTTCGGCCCAACTTGCCCATACCAGCCAACATGTCCCAGCTACACTAGTCACACCTGCCTGCGTTTGGTCCATATCCCTCCAAACCTGTCCTATCCATGTACCTGTCTAACTGTTTCTTAAATGATGGGATAGTCCTTGTGTCAACTACCTCCTCCGGCAGCTTGTTCCATACACCCACTACCCTATGTGTGAAAATGTTACCCCTCGGATTCCTATTAACTCTTTACTCCTTCACCTTAAACCTATGTCCTCTGGTCATCGATTCACCCACTCTGGGCAAGAGGCTGTGTATCTATCTGATCTATTCCTCTCATGATTTTATACACCTCTATAAGATCACTCCTCATCCTTCTGTGCTCCAAGGAACAGAGTCCTAGCCTACTCAACCTCTGCCTATGGACATGGGTTGAAAGAAAGAACTTCACTTGAAAACCGCAACACTTATTAAATTGTCAAATGAGTGTTGAGTGTCAAGAAATAATGAAGGTTGAAACTTCAGATTTATATTGGCCAATGGCTTTATTCAGGGAAACATGAATTGATATTAACTGGTAAATGGAACAAGCTGCCAGAGGAAGTAGTTGAAGCAGGTATTGTATTGCAATTTAATAAATACACTTGGACAGGTACATACTGTAGCTAGGAAAGGATATGGGCCAAATGCAGACAAATGGGATGAGCGTAGATGGGGCATATTGGTCGACATGGGCGAGTTGGGATGAAGGGCTCATTTCCATACTCCATGACTCTATGACTCAAGTACCTCAGTTTCTTACTAACTATCTAACTGGATGGATGTTAATCTGGTTTAGTACATTAAGGTACAATGAATAATTTGCTAGAGGGTTAATGATAAACTGTATACGTGTGACTGGCTGGCGTGAGGAGTAGAAGGTGGATGATGTTGTCACAAGCATTGGTGGGGAGGTGGAAATTTCCCCTCATCTGTAATGCATGAGGGGACATTAGGTTAGCACTTGCCTGCTGATGCTGAACACAACCTGGGAACTTACGGGGAATTAAACACCAGAAAATAGCCAGCAGTGAAAGCTTGGATAACAAGGGCAATTCCACCTTCAGTGCTCTGTGCATGAATATGCAGCGACTGGCTCTGTGGCAAACAGCCTGAACACAAACATGTTGTGTTCAGAATAGAAAGAAAAATAACTTTGTGAATTATTAATTGGAAAATTCAGATAATTTAAAAGCTATGCATTGAAGGATATTTTCCATTCTACTGATACAACCCCACTGAATAGCTAGAGATTTACAATGTTAGCTTTTGGGCATTTGTTACAGATAATGACTATTTGAATTGTTTAGTCCAAAGTGCTTTTCTTATGGTTTATACTTGCCTGTTCCTGCACAGGTTATTCCGCTGTCTTGTTTCCAATCTCAATCCATGGGAATTGATTTTAGAAATATCACAGCTGGACTGATGTTGCTGTTATCCCCCCCTGAACCTTCCCCGTTCACCAGACTCCGCCTTGCTCTCAGTATCTCTGTCTGGCTGCCAGCCTCTGTGAAGACAGCATCGCTCCAGCCCGTCCCAATGTATCCTGCGCTTCCGAGGTTCACCAGGGAGAGAAGACCAACGTGTTCACTCAGAGTGCATGGAGATCGCTGGTCAGTATGGACTCGATGGGCCGAAGGACCTGTTTCCACTCTGTATCTCTAAACTAAAACTAAGCTAAACGGTGTAGGAAGGAACTGCAGATGCTGGTTTATGTTGAAGATAGACACAACATGCTGGAGTAACTCAGCGGGACAGGCAGTATCTCTGGTGAGAAGGAATAGGTGATGTTTTGGGTCTTAGTCTCAATCTGAAGAAGGGTCTCGAACCGAAACGTCACCCACTCCTTCTCTTCAGAGATGCTGCCTGTCCCGCTGAATAAACTGAAGGGTGATGGGTGTATGGAACGAGCTGGCAGGTGACGTGGTTCATGGAGGTACTATAGCAACATTTAAAAGACATTTGGATGGGAAAGGTCTAGAGAGGTGTGAGCCAAACACAGGCAAGTACCAGTTTAGGTGGGGTATCTCAGTCAGCATAGCCGAGTTGGGCCGAAGGGCCATTTTCCTGGCTGTATGACTAACCCAGTGAAGGAAGGTCTCTGTGACCAGGATTAGAGTGAAACCATCAGACCTGCTCCTGAGTTTCAGTCAGCAGAGGGGAGAAAGCCTGGTGGATCACTAATGGAACAAAGCAGAGCGATTACCGCAGAGCCTGGTGTGCTACTAATTGGGGAATGATTTAATTTCCTTTGAAAGTCAGTGAGAGGAACAATAATGAAAACCAGGCGCTGCATATTATTAAAGCAGATTATTGACGAGGCAGTTTGACACTATTTCCTGGCGTGACCCATTGTGTTTGTAGACCCTAGACTGTGTGAGGAGGAAGCTTGTCTCTACACAAGGCCAGCCGCTGGTGACTGGTCATCACATGGCCAGGCTACACATCGAGCTAGTGACATGCTGCATGGACAGGTTGCACCTGCACTCACTCTTCAGAACGGAGAAAGGAGCAATTGTTCTCTGTGTATGTGGACGAGCCCTTGAGGTGCCTAAGGTGTGGTCTCACGGCTCAGTTTCCCCATTTAACAGAAGACATCATCTCGATGAAGGAAATCCTCAAGCACTGAAAGTGGTTGTACAATGGGCTAGCTCTGTAGCTGACTCCTATTAGTCATAAAGTCTGTGACATGAGGAACTGCAGATGCTAGTTTACCAAAAACAACATAGTGTTGGAATAGCTCAATGGGTCAGGCAGCATCTCTGGAGAACATGGATAAGTGATGCTCCAGATTCTGACCTGAAACGTCACCTATCCATGTTCTCCACAGATGCTGCCTGACGCGCTGAGTTACTCCAGCACTCTGTGAAACGTCACCTATCCATGTTCTCCACAGATGCTGCCTGACCCGCTGAGTTACTCCAGCATTCTGGTGTGTGTTTTTTATTCGTAAGGACCGGGTACCTACTGTCTCTCTCGTGAGTGAAGGGTATTTCTCTTGCCCTCTG
Source organism: Amblyraja radiata (assembly GCF_010909765.2). NCBI lineage: Eukaryota > Metazoa > Chordata > Chondrichthyes > Rajiformes > Rajidae > Amblyraja > Amblyraja radiata. The sequence continues at coordinate 858,316 of NC_045992.1, forward strand.
GACATCTCTCTCAAGATGAGGACCTGAGACAGTGTTCAATCGCTCAGCTCCTGAGTCACTCTGACATATGGCCACTGTGAGTCTGCCACAGGCCACCACTGCCCTTTACCAGTGTGAAGATCAGACAAACACTGTCCCGCTTTCACCAGCCATTAGTATTTGCGACCTGTTGTTCTTAGCTGAGGATTTTGTGCTGAGTTGGCGATTTACCAAATCAGCCTTTTATCATAATTAGTACGGATCAGTTAAATTCAGGAAGTGATTACATTAATAACACAAACTAACTTGCTAAAGAACTGTGAGCTCAGGCAGGGCTGCTTTACTCGGCAGCTAAAGTTATGAGCATGTGTTATCCTTGCAGCGTGCCTCATTAAACCATTCATTCAACTAAACATAATGTGGAATAACCACTAGTGCAGGGAGCCTCGACATCTCCTCTCTCCTTTGAAGTGGAGATTCAGATTCAGTTCATTATTTGATGTTTAGCACAATCTGTACAAATCTTGTTACCTTTTAATAGTTGAAGACATTTAGTAAGTTGCTGAATATTCTATCAAACATCTTCATGTGTATAGTGATGGGATCTACAGGAGGCATTGTGTCAATAAGGCAGCCAGCATCATCAGAGACCCACACCACCCTGGCCACGCTCTCATCTCGCTGCTACCATCGGGGGGAAGGCACTGGAGCCTGAAAACCGTGACCTCCAGGTTCAAGAACAGCTTCTTCCCAGCAACCATCAGGCTCTTGAACACTACAAGCCCAACAACATAGTCAAGGATGAGTTTCATCCCGGTCACTTCTCCCTCTCCTCTCTCCCATCAGGATAGTCACCGAGGATAGACACAAAATGCTGGAGCAGCCCAAAGGGTCAAGCAGCATCTGTGGAGAACATGGATAGGTGATGTTTCACGGAGTGCTGGAGTAACTCAGCGGGTCAGGCAGCATCTGTGGAGAACATGGATAGGTGACGTTTCACAGAGTGCTGGAGTAACGCTGGAGAACATGGATAGGTGACGTTTCACAGAGTGCTGGAGTAACTCAGCGGGTCAGGCAGCATCTGTGGAGAAACGGCAGCATATCCAGAGGTGAGTCCCGAACTGCTGAGTTGCTCCAGCATTTTGTGTCTATCTTAGCGGAACTATGTAACCATTTGACCTTTACAGACCGTGCAGCGGTACAGTGGCAGAGACCACCCGGGTTCGATCCCCACTACGGGTGCTGTCTGTACGGAGCTTGCACGTTCTCCCCGTGACCTGTGTGGATTTTCTCCGAGATCTTCGGTTTCCTCCCACACTCCAAAGACGTACAGGTTTGTTGCTTAATTGGATGTGAAGTGGAAGCAGTGCGTTATTGCTCTACAATGCACCCGTGTCCTGGTTAGTGCCTTGCCTTGGCCACGATGCTCGTGATTACTCTGCTCGGAGAACACTGAATTCTGCTTCTAACCAAGACCACATGTCACTGTGCAAAGCAGCAAAACAAGAAAGAAATCCCCCAGCTTCCCACATCCATGCCTTGCCTCATCTCCTTCAAACAGCGCCATACAAGTCAAGTCAAGTTTATTCGTCACATACACATACGAGATGTGCAGTGAAATGAACAGTGGCAATGCTCGTGGACTTTCTGCAAAAAGACAAACAAACAAACAACCAAACAAACTACAAACAGAATGGAACAGAATCACATATTATTTTACATATTAAATATTGTGGGCGGAAGGAAAAAGGGAAAAAAACAGCAATTTAAAACAAAAAGCAGTAGAGTGGTTTCAGTAAAGTTAGTCCCTGGTGAGATAGAAGTTTACATTCCTAATGGCCTCTGGGAAGAAACTTGTCTATATATCCCCAACAACGAGCCTCTTTCAAAACAAACCGTTAGCGGAGCTGGGAAGACTACTTGGAAGAGAAGCCTGCGATCGCAAGGGAGATTGGAAGTTTCATGTGGCTTAGGCAAGGTGCAGAGGCTAGTATGGAACTAATTTATTTACATCCCAAAAGAATTCATATTTTTATATATACGCTGTGAAGAAGCAAATATACTTGATGTCTTCAGAATATAATACCCCAAATGAAACTCTCGTCTTTAAGAACATCTTGTTCGCCAGGATGACCTTGACAAGTAGTTCCTCAGTACAGACAAGAACAAATTAAATCATTATGCACAATTTAGTGAGAAAAATCAGAGTTGATGGTCTGAAACGTTGCTGTTCTCACTGCCTGGTCAGCTGCATTGCTCTGTCCTCCCCCAGTCTCTGTCTTTGACCTACTGAAGATATCCATCAGGGAACCAAGGGCAAACCTCCAGCTCTGTCTCCCCGCATGTCCACCCTCATCCTGTTAATCAACTTGGTCAGAATCCGCACTCTGTAGTCACACACGCCGCTGCCTGGAGAAATGTCTGTCCCTCTCTGGCTGAAGGGACAGAGTCAGGCACCTTCTTCCAACGCCTCCCAGACATCCTCCAGCAACGCTGTTTGTGCAGACAAAATGTGTAGGAGGAAACTGCAGATGCTGGTTTAAACTGAAGATAGACACAAAATGCTGGAGTCGCTCAGTGGGACAGGCAGCATCTCTGGAGAAAAGGAATGGGTGATGTTTCGGGTCGAAGACTGCAGAAGGGTCTCAACCCGAAACTTCACCAATTCCTTTTCTCCATAAGTGTGTGTGTACATGAGTGTGTGCATGTGTGTACGTGTGTACATGAGTGTGTGTGTGTACGTGTGTACATGAGTGTGTGCATGTGTGTACGTGTGTACATGAGTGTGTGTGTGTACGTGTGTACATGAGTGTGTGCATGTGTACATGAGTGTGTGTGTACATGAGTGTGTGTGTGTGTACATGAATGTGTGTGTACATGAGTGTGTGTGTACATGAGTGTGTGTGTACATGAGTGTGTGCGTGTGTACATGAGTGTGTGTGTTTGTGTGTACATGAGCGTGTGTGTGTGTGTGTACATGAGTGTGTGTGTACATGAGTGTGTGTGTGTTTGTATGTTTGTGTGTGTGTACATGAGTGTGTATGTTTGTGTGTACATGAGTGTGTGTACATGAATGTGTGTATGTGTGTGTGTACATGAATGTGTGTGTGTGTACATGAGTGCGAGTGTGTTTGTGTACATGAGTGTGTGTGTGTATGTACATCAGTGTGCGTGTGTGTTTGTGTGTACGTGTGTGTGTGTGTACGTGTGTGTGTGTACGTGTGTGTGTGTACGTGTGTGTGTGTACGTGTGTGTGTGTACGTGTGTGTGTACGTGTGTGTGTGTACGTGTGTGTGTGTACGTGTGTGTGTGTGTGTACGTGTGTGTGTACGTGTGTGTGTGTACGTGTGTGTGTACGTGTGTGTGTGTACGTGTGTGTGTGTACGTGTGTGTGTGTACGTGTGTGTGTGTACGTGTGTGTGTGTGTGTGTGTACATTTGTGTGAGTGTGTACATTTGTGTGTGTGTATGGATGTTGAGAGGGTGCTTCTTCCACAAATAGAGGTATCTAGAACTGGTCCAGAATAAGGGGTCTACCATTTCAGAGAGTGACAGGAAACTGCAGATGCTGGAATCTTGAGCAAACACAAAGTGCTGGAGTAGGGCCCCGCTCTGAAACATCACCTGTCGATTCCCTCCACAGATGTTGCCTGACCCATTGAGTTTCTCCAGCAACTTTGTGTTTGACTCTCTGAAAGATGAAGAGCACACTTCATAAGAATGGCGCTGTCATTAGCTCAGTACTCTGGTGCACTGACCTACACCAACACAACTGGTCTTCAAAAAGATCAAAATCTGCTTGAAAATCATTTAAATCTGCTGGAAAATGTAACGTTAAACCACCAGGAACAACCTCCATGCAATTACTGGAGAATCTAACTTTGTTCTTTTTAATAAGGTGACCTCTAATCTTGCAGTTCCCAGGAGATGCTGTTATCTCACAGCAGAAGCAAGGACTGCATCGAAAAGACAAATGTCATCTTCGCAACCCTGTACTAAATGATGTGAGGGTTTTTATTAGCGGTGCAGTGTGTGAAGTGAATGCAATACACTGCCTATAATGAATATTTTAATAGTATCATTCATCACTTAATAATTGTTATTCCATTCTTTGTCTTATACTGTTATAATTAAACAGTAATGGATGCCTGCGTGTACTGTGGCAAGGAAGTAAGGATGGACAGGCTGACTGAAAGATGACTCTGTCTGAGCAGCTCCTTCCATCTCTATACTGCTCCTTCAGTCTCCAGAACCAATAACACTTGGTGATCAGTGTTTAATCTAAACTCCTTCAATCTGTGCCTGCCTTCAAGACAACCTGTGGACTCTGTTGCCCTTGCCTTCTCTAATACCTCAGCGTACATGAGATAGGATTGTGTCATAGAGTCATAGAGTGCGGAAACAGGCCCTTCTCCCCAACTTGCCCACACAGGCCAACATGCACTATCTACACTAGTCCCACCTGCCTACATTTGCCCCAAATCCCTCTGAACCTGTTGTATCCATATACCTTAGATAGACACAAATAGCTGGAGTAACTCAGCGGGATAGGCAGCATTTCTGGAGAGAAGGAAGGGGTGACGTTTTGGGTTGAGACCCTTCTAAATGTTTCTTAAATGTTGTGATAGTACCTGCCTCAACTGCCTCCACTGGCAGCTTGTTCCATACACCCACCACCCGTTGTGGCCTTCAGGTGCCTATTAAATCTTGCTGCCCCCTCACCTGAAACCCATGTCCTCTGCTTCTCGATATACCCATACTTACATCATTCATTTCAGAACCCCTGGATGTCTGGCAGTGCTGAGCAGTATTGTCAGCAGAGTCATGTGGGACCTTGACTGGCAACATGCACAGCCAAATCCCACAAACAGGGAGGAAACAAAGGTCAGATCATCGCTGCATCAGGGGAGATGACTTTGTGTAAGACACAAGGTGCTGAAGGAACTCAGCAGGTCAGGCAGCATCCACAGAGTGAATGGACATGTAGGGACTGTCTACTGAACCCATTCTGCCACCAATGGATACATACGTCAACCTGCATATTTTTACCTAATCACATCTTCCACACCGAGATCGCGGCTACTACTTCCCAAGTCTCCTCCCCTTCTAGATTAACCCAACTGCTTCACTCCTGAGAAAATACACAAGTGCTGGAGTAACTCATCGGGTCAGAAGTTATTTCAGCACTTTGTGTCTTTTTTTTGTAAACCAGCATCTGCAATTCCTTGTTTCTGCGTTTCACTTCTGAGGTGTGCACAGTATCGTGTTCAGGACAGGCTCTGTGGGCCGAAGGGCCTATTTCTGTTGTAGTTCCTTCCTTCACATTTTGTCTGCCCCACTGTGAAATCTCCTCAAGGTATGTCTACTTTGAAGAACTTCTCCTCCTCTCTCCAACGAGAGTTCTGCATCATCCTCTCTCATTGCTCCCCCTCGGTGATTGCTCCAGCTCCCATTTGATCTGTTGTTTTCACACCTCACCCTTCAGTTTAGTCTATTGTCACGTGTACAGAGGTACACTGTTGCTTTTGTCGTGTGCTAACCAGTCAGCAGAAAGACAACTCATGGTTACAATTGAGCCATATACAGTGCTTAGATAAGGGAATGACGTTTAGTGCAAGGTAAAGCCAGCAAAGTCCGATCAAGGATAGTCCGAGAGTCACCAAAGACAGCATTGCTCTCTGCTTGTGGTAGGATGATTCAGTTGCCTGATATCTTCCATATCTTGATGTCTCCCTCTCCCCTCACCCTCAGTCTGAAGAAGGGTCTCGACCCAAAATGTCACCCTTTCATTTTCTCTAGAAATGATGTCTGTCCACTGAGTTATTCCAGCATTTTGTGTCTATCTTCGGTGTAAACCAGCATCTACAGTTCCTTCCTACACATTAGGATCTAGCAGCAGATATTTGGAATGATTTTGAATCCACCACTAGGTGGTATTGTAAACACAGGCATCTTGGAAAACACCAAATCTATTTCTAATCTGCAAGTAGATAAAATCTACTTGTTGAATTTTAATAAGTTGGCCGAGGTATTCTAAAATATTTTACACATTATCATTGATATTAATTATATAAATTGTGAATGATTTAACGTTAAATGCAAGAACCTCTCATTTTACCACCGTCTTTTCTGGATTTATTCCAATAGAACCTTGACTTGTAAACCGAAAACCAGCATCTACTTTCAACGTTGAGTCTTCAATAACTTGGAGATACAAAGAGCAAGAGACATCAGTCATATAAACAAATCTGCGGAAACCAAAGCAATCTTTGATGAATGGCGTTGGATATAGTTAAAAGGATATTAAAAGGATTCCAAGATCGAAAATGATAGTTATTTGGATTTATGTAAGATCTTTAAAGAGGAGAAATATCTCGGGAGTGTTTTGGCCCAGAACCTGTAAATGTTTCTGATGTAACAGTGTCCTCCCCTCTAAGAAATATTCTGCATTATTATGGTTGCCAAGCATTAAGTTTATTAATTTATTGTATCACTGATTATTGTATTATTTATTTGTGTGTCTATTATGTTTGTGGTTCCGAGAAGCTGCAGCAAGTAGGGATTTCATTGTTGTTACACTCTTGAGCTCTTGGTACATTCATAGCAAAAGGATTTGAGTATAGGAGCAGGGAGGTTCTACTGCAGTTGTACAGGGCCTTGGTGAGACCACACCTGGAGTATCGTGTACAGTTTTGGTCTCCTAATCTGAGGAAAGACATTCTTGCCATAGAGGGAGTACAGAGAAGGTTCACCAGACTGATTCCTGGGATGTCAGGACTTTCATATGAAGAAAGACTGGATAGACTCGGCTTGTACTCACTAGAATTTAGAAGAATGAGGGGGGATCTTATAGAAACTTACAAAATTCTTAAGGGGTTGGACAGGCTAGATGCAGGAAGATTGTTCCCGATGTTGGGGAAGTCCAGGACAAGTGGTCACAGTTTAAGGATAAAGGGGAAATCCTTTAGGACCGAGATGAGAAAAACATTTTTCACACAGAGAGTGGTAAATCTCTGCCACAGAAGGTAGTTGAGGCCAGTTCATTGGCTATATTTAAGAGGGAGTTAGATGTGGCCCTTGTGGCTAAAAGGATCAGGGGGTATGGAGAGAAGGCAGGTACAGGATACTGAGTTGGATGATCAGCCATGATCATATTGAATGGCGGTGCAGGCTCGAAGGGCCGAATGGCCTACTCCTGCACCTATTTTCTATGTTTCTATGCTCTATGTTTCTATGTTGACTCTTGACACCTGCACTGGTGCTGAGGTGGCTTTTTCTACAGGGGACACTCATACTGGAGACCTTCTTCTTCTTGCGTATGGCGTGCACAGCCTGAAGTTGTAGGTCAACTTGTTCTATTTCATCTTTTGTTTGTGCACGCCGGGTTGATTGCATTAGTCGAAACATGGTGGACCACGTGAAGGTTGCAATCTCCCATCCCTGGAGACCGAGCCAACAGAAACAACAAGAGTCTGACCAATTTTGAAGAACAACTTGTCTTTAATAAATAAGAGAATCTATTCCTTTGGGTTATTTTTCAAAAGGTAACAACGTTGGCTGGTTCTGAGATGGAGTCTGCCAGAGACGGACTCAACCTGGGGGAGTTCCTGTTCCCAATGTCATTTATTGTTTTGCCTTTTATGGATAAACCCAAAGTTAAAGGGAATGTTTGAAGATGGACCACCATCTTCCTGTCTTGCCCCAGAGGGCCTCTTTACTCAACTCAGGGAGTTTTTGCTCTGGCCCTGGTCCAGGACATCATCATTGTTTCACCATTACACGCTTACAAATAAATGCTAATGTGTTATGGTCGTCTATAAATAGATCGCAGTAAAACGGGATGGGGGGAATGAGGATGTGGTCATGGAATCATAAAATTAGAAACTTAAAAACTTTTTTACTTTTCCAAATGACTCTGTATTTTTCAAAAATACCCTGGGATTGAATCTGGTTGGCCGTGGTTTCAGGCTGTTGTGTGTTTGCCCAATGGCAGAGCAGAGAAGATGGAATGACTGGTGTGGAAATGGTCCTGTTTTTCCCAAGGTAGCGTGGTGTTCATGGAATCTGGAGTCATGGAGTCTGGAATCTGGAGTCCTGAGGTCCTGGAGTCGTTAGGGGGAGGGGAGGAGGTGAGCGTAGTTTCTGTAGTAGACTGGGCTACATCCACATTTACTCTGCTGTTTCTTGTGATCATGGGCAGAGCTGTTCCCCAACCAAGCTGTGATGTAACCCAACAGTGTGTATCTGCAGAAGTTTGTAAGACTCGTTAGAGACACGATGAATTTGCTCGGTCTTCTCAGGAGGTAGAGGCACAGGTGTGCCTTATTGACCATAGCTTTGTGTGGTTGGCATGACAGACTATTGGTAATATTAACACCATGGAACTTGAAGCTCCCATTCATTTCCACTTCCATCATTGATGCTGATTGGGGCATGTATTCGACCATGCCCTGGTCAATAACTAGCTCCTTCATCTTGCTGACGTGAGGCAGATGTTATTGCCCTGTCACCATGTCACTAAGCTCCCTCTCTCATTTCTGCAGGATGGGATCTACGATGAGACTGATGTTACATTTACTATCAGGCAATGGGAAAGAGTTAATTTCTAAGATCTCTTTAGAGAGGAGTATGATATAGTTCTACATTAGTTTGAAAATGATAGAATTCAATCCAAAACTAGGCTCTTAGTTCAATCCCATGTTGGAGTTTACAATGAAGCTTGCAATACCAAAACATAGCAGGAGTGAGCAGTCAACATGGGTTTATGAAAGGAAAATCATGCTCGATTAAGCTGCAGGAGTTCATGAAAATGTGACTGGAAAAATATATAAGGGAAGGCAATGAATGTGATGTATTTATATTTTCAAGTGGGGCTTTAATAAGGTCCCACACAGGAGGTTGATTAACCAAGATAGAGTGCATGGAATTGTGGTAATGTACCAAGATGGATTGGGAATTGATAATTGGGCAGCAGAGGCGAATGGAATGGTTGGTTGTCATGGTGACATGGGCAAGTGCAGGAGGAACTGCGCTCAGCTCCAGCTGTCCACAAACAACATCAATGAATTGGCGCAGGAACCAAATATCATGTTTCCTACTTTGCTGATGATACAAAACTATGTAGGATTATGAATATGAAGGAGGGTGTAATGAGGTTTCAAGGCGATATGGAGAAGTGAGAGAGTGTGTGACCACATGTCAGATGCAAGATACAAATGTGAAGTTATTCACTTTGGTGTATAACAGGGGTGTTATTGGGCAGAGCAATGGCAGATTGAGTTTAATGGTGATGAGTGTGAGGTGGTGCAGTTTGAAGTTGTACCATGAATGGTTCATGTATACTTATTAGTGAGTAGTGAGAAATAAAAGGATCTTGACATGCAGGTCTGAAGATCATTGAAGGTGGCTGCATGAGTAGATAGGTTGTGAAGAAGATGTATGGGAACTTCCTTCATTAGCAGGGGCATGCAGTAGAAGAGGAGGGAGGACCTGTACAGGTCTATAAACACTGGTCAGGCCACAGCTGGAGTATCCCTGCAGTTCTGGCCATCCCGCCTCAAGAAGAACATCATCTTGCATTGGAGATGGCGAAGAGGAGATTCTCCAGGATGTTGGAATACAAAGTTTTAGTTATGAGGAGAGACTGGATAGAGTGGGTTTGTTTTTCTTGGATCAGAGGAGGCCAAGGACTGGCCTGATAGAGGTGTATAAAGTCAGGAGAAGGGATGGATCGGCAGGAAGGATTTGCAAGAACATTTTTTCCCATGACAAGAGTCAAGAGTGTTTAATTGCCATGTGTACTTACAACAGAATAATTCTCACTTCCAGCAGCATAACAGGCCTGTAAACACAACACATATGGATAATATAAAATTAATATTCAATAAATTAATCACCACAAAACCCAAAGTTCTTAGTGCAACTAATAACCGTCCATAGAAGTTGATGGTTGAGGTTAGTGTTGTGCAGTGTTCAAGAGCCTGCAGGATGTTGGGAAGAGTTCAAAAGGGAACTGCAGATGCTGGAATATCGAAACTCAGCGGGTGCAGCAGCATCTATGGAGGGAAGAAGCTGTTCTTGAACCTGGTACTCAGTTTTCAGGCTCCATATAAGAGTGAGATGAGAGCGTGGCCAGGGCGGTGTGGGTCTCTGATGATGCTGGCTGCCTATTTGAGGCAGTGTCATGTGTAGATCCCTTCGATGGTGGGGAGGTCAATGAATGTGATGGACCAGACAATGTCCACCACTCTCTGTAATCTCCTCCATACACACTGTCTGAGCAGTGGTGGACAAAGGGCATCCCACAAAAATATAAGGAGCATCTGTGTGACCACTTGCACCATGAAGACATGACTGAACTTCTCCTGTATATTATCACTGGGAAACAGTTAGTGATCGAGATCAAGGGGGCTGCCAACTGTGCCAATGTTATTTCCCAGTTGCCTGGGAATGAGAGCGAGTGTTAGAGTTAACCCTTTAGTCAAGTCAAGTCAAGTCACATTTATTTATATAGCACATTTAAAAAACAACTCTCGTTGGCCAAAGTGCTTTACATTTGTTATAAGAATAGCACAACAAAACAGACTACATACATATATACATGTAGCCCTCACTCAGAGGACATCAGGAAAGGCTTGGGAGTATAGATAAGTCTTTAGTCTTGACTTAAAAGAGTCGATGGAGGGGGCAGTTCTGATGGGAAAGGGAATGCTGTTCCACAGTCTAGGAGCTGCAACCGCAAAGGCACGGTCGATCACCCCTGAGCTTATGCCTAGACCGCAGGATATTCAGCAACTCCAAGTCGGCCGATCTGAGGGGCCTGGAGGTGGAGTGGTGGGTGAGCGGTGAGCCATTCCCTTCTCAATGCCAACTGCACTCTGGAGCAAGGAGATGTCTGGGCCATGGGCACGTCTCAGCTCGCACACCGGGATTCTGCACTGGATCCTCACACATTCCTCTTGGAAATACCAGGCTTTGTCAAGGTGAAAGCTCGGCGTGTTTCTATTCAAACCGATTTACATGAGGCAGAAAGTAAAGTCTCCTGGGAATTAATCCAATCACGTCATGTAATCAATCATAATCAATTTATGTTTGCGACCGGGCCAATCAGGTACCAATGGTAGACATGGTGCATGTAAAGACAAAGGGAAAAAAAGCAAATGTTTGGAAGATTGCGGGAAAATCTCTTTGTTCCCTCTGGTCTGTTGGCTGTTGCTAACTGCTGATTACTGTAGCAGAAGGGGGCATGAACAGCAGTGCCAGCGGATGAGAGATTATAACAAAGAGGTCACAATGTGCTTCATCTAACTGCAGCAGTGGGACCCTCATTGTCAGGGCAGTGGCTTTGGTTGGCCAGGTGTTTAACACCAGACCAGACCAGAGTGCTGGAGTAACTCAGTGATTCAAGCAGCATCTGTGGAGAACATCACTAGGCAACGTTTCAGGTCAGAAGCCTTCTTCAAATTGATTGTAGGGGGGGAGAGAAAGCTGGAACAGAGTGGTGGGGTCAGAACAAAGCCTGGTGAGTGATGGGTGGATACAGGTGAGGAGCTACGCCGTGTCACAGAGACAATGCAACAACACCGTAAGGAGAGAGAGAGAGAAGGGGACTCAACGACAACCCAACCACCGCCCACGTTGCACCAAGGTGTGTGGATCGTGGATCGGCCTCTACAGACATCTGCAGACCCACAAGTAGATGACCCTATGGAGAGGAGAGGACGGTCATACTTGTTTCGAGTGACCGCCCATGATGATGATGATGAAAGGTGAGGAGCGTTTGATAGGCAGATGGGTAGAGTGGGTGACAAAGGTGAAAAGGAGACAAAAAGGTGAGATAAGGAGAGATGAGGAAAGATAAAGCTAGAAAGAGGGACACAGGTGGCAGGGAAAGGGGGGGATGAGTGGGATAGTAGGTGTAATGGGTGCTCACTGGAACGAGAGGTTGCGCACAGAAACGAGAGAGGGGTGGGGAGGGTTTTACTTCAACTTGGAGAATTCAATGTCGATACCATTGGGTGCAAGCTGCCCAGGTGGCGGTGTGGTTCTTCTGCAGAGTTTTGTATCCAACAGAAGTTTGGAACGTATCTACTCCAGCCCAGGACATGTGGCGTTGGACAGATTGTTGATCAATGGAGTTATGAAACACAGGATCAGTCTTTAGTGAGCATGAGTCCAATTCACTTACACAAGAGAAACTTCCTTAATCTTCCCTCTTACAGGAACTGAAATTGTTTATTTCACTCATTTGGTCTTCCAGTAACTGCTGAGCCATTATATAAAAATGAATCAATGATGCCAAAGAAAGTACTGCAAGAAGGGTTTCGGCCCGAAACGTCGCCTATTTCCTTCGCTCCATAGATGCTGCTGCACCCGCTGAGTTTCTCCAGCAATTTTGTGTACCTTCGATCTTCCAGCATCTGCAGTTCCTTCTTGAACAAAGAACTGCAGATGCTGGTTTAAATCAAAGATAGTCTTGTGTCTACCTTTAGGTACAGGATACTGATGTGGCCCTTGTGGCTAAAGGGATTAGGGGGTATGGAGAGAAGGCAGGTACAGGATACTGAGTTGGATGATCAGCCATGATCATATTGAATGGCGGTGCAGGCTCGAAGGGCCGAATGGCCTACTCCTGCACCTATTTTCTATGTTTCTATGTGTCTACCTGAATGATGCATAACTTTGCTCTTCAGTTCTGCACCCCCTTATTCCCTTAAATAAAGTCGCAATGAGTGAGCACTCTAGCCTGACCCCACTGTGAAACAATGGACCATTCCCCATTGGACAAGACACTCATGCTGACGCCATTAAACCGGGGAAAGTGCTTCAGAATTCACAGAAAACAGGAAGATCAGTGTATTCCTGGTGTGATCCGGGGCCAAGTGAGAGTTCAACAACAATTAGTGAAATAGGAAACAGAAACTTTCTTCCAAATGACTTATCTTTGGAAAACCCCTTAAATTGAAAACTAAGCAGTCATTGCCCTTGCCCTGAATTTAATTGTGAAATATTGTGGTCAAACTCTTTCTGAAGAAATGGTAGCAGGTGTGAGTGATTATGAAATGGGTTGAGTTTTTGAAGCAATAGTGTGTCTCTAGAGGCACAGACAAACCTGGCAGGGCCCACACTGCTGTAGAGAGGTGGGATGCAAGCTAGTTAACTATCACCTACAGCCCAGGCCATGTGGGACTGGGCCAGTGGACTTCTGAGACACATGCCTCAGTGTTTATTGATCACTGGCCCGATTCACCTCTCCGCATTCCCTGGCCTCTCCAGGCACTCCATAAACCGGATATGCAGTGACCTAGGTCTGAAGAAGGGTCTCGACCCGAATCGTCACCTATCACTTCTCTCCATAGATGCTGCCTGTCCCACTGAATTACTACAGCTTTTTGTGTCTATCTTTGGTTTAAATCAGCATCTGCAGTTCCTTCCTACACAATATATTTAAAGATATTTCCCAAGGCAAGGTATACATTAGTTAAGCCAGGGTCTTTAACTCAGCCTCACAGATAAAATTATAGGAAGAGAGGGAGAAACAAGGGGGCAGTGGGTGATCTTAGAGAGGTGTCTTTTACCCAGGATAGGGGAATCAAGAACCAGAGGACTTAGGTTTGAGAGGGGCAAACTTAACAGGAACCCAAGGGGTAACTTTTTCACTCAGAGGGTGGTGGATGTATGGAACAAGCTGCCAGAGGTGGTAGTTGAGGCAGGTACTATAATATCAAGAGTTTAGAGGGACAATGGCCAAAAGTGTGTGTGTGTATGTGTGGGGGGCGGGAGGGGGGGTTGGTTAGCGACCTAAAATTGAAGAATTCAATGTTGATTCTATTGGGTTGTAGCTACCCAAGCAGAATATGAGGTGTTGTTCCTATTGGACACGGAGTGGGTAGAACATGCTTTGTCAGGTTGTGGGGGAGAGGAGAGCTGGACTGACGAGATTGCTTGTGAGGAGCTAGAATAGACTTGATGGGCTGAATGGCTTTCTCCAGCATCAGAATTCCGCTGTGACCCACACGCCCACACAGGTCATCCACGTGCCTTCAGCAGTCCGTTACTCATTTGTTATGAACACAGTCTGGCTTGTGTTCATTTCCTCACAGCTCATATTGTCCTTCCTTTTCCTGGGAATGAGGAGCCATGTCCAACCCGCGGCCTTGTCTCGTGGCTCTCTTCCCAGCTCATTGTTCACTGCCTGCTACTTGTCCACTTTGTTGGCCAATATCGAGAAGGAACAAAGCATAAACGAAAAGGCAACGACACCAGTAGGTGACCCAAGGGAGAAGCAAAGAACCAGTTTGAAGAGACGATAAGATTGAAGATCAAAGAAATAGACACTAAATATAACATTTCTCATCCTTGTAATGATGATGAATGTGATTCTGGGAAGGTCAGTGTTGGTTCGCATTCAATAATTGCTCTTGAACTTAAATTGAAGGTTTATTTCACAAAGTGACACAGAGTGCTGGAGTAACTCAGTGGGTCAGGCAGCATCTGTGGAGAACATGGATAGGTGACGTTTCACAGAGTGCTGGAATTACTCAGTGGGTCAGGCAGCACCTGTGGAGAACATGGATAGGTGACGTTTCACAGAGTGCTGGAGTAACTCAGCAGGCCAGGCAACATGTGTGGAGAACATGGATAGGTGACGTTTCACAGAGTGCTGGAGTAACTCAGCGGGTCAGGCAGCATCTGTGGAGAACATGGATAGGTGACATTTCAGGTTGGCATCAGAATAGACAGGCATTGGACATGTACTTGGATAGGATGGGCCAAATGCACTAGCTCCAGAACGGTGCATTGATTAACATGTATGAATTGGGTCAAAGGGCCTGTTTTCATTTTGTGTGACCCTGTGACTAGAGTCGAGCCTGGAGTCCACTTGGCAGATCTGCTTTTATAAAGAAGCAAGTTGCTCTCTGCCCAAAGAGAGCAGCTTGGAGTGAGTGTTGCATTAACAGCGCAGCTCGGAGTGAGTGTTGCCTTTGAAAATTATCCAGGACTTGCACCTAAAGTAAAACAATGTGCAGTGTTACTGCAGGGAACTTGCAGGGAGAGAGTTGGGTGGAATCAGTTGTCCAGTGGCAAGGCCGAGCTGACGGATGGGACTGACAGAATCCTGTGCCAACCTGTTGCAGGATTCTCCCAGCAATAATTCTCTATTCTCAGCTCCCTTGGCATCTTGAAATATTTCAGCTGTCACAGTATCTACCACCAAATACAGTTTCTCAACAACGCACCCTTGATACAGTACGTCATGGCACAGGGTCAGGAAGGTGGGAATGTGGAAGGCAGGTTTGATAAATCAGTCATTAATACAATTTGTGCCCGAATTGAATATGCATCCCGGTTTGGGATGAGTTGAGTGGAGAGATCTGGAGCAGTGCTCCCTCTGCTGGATTAACTATGAAGCGCTGGCGTTCAGTTCATGAGTTGAGGTTTCTCAGCAAATGCAATGTAAAGCATCGACGTACACCCTCTCACTGCATGCTTCTCTTTCTATGGCAGAAGTTTAAATAAGGGCGGCACAGTGGCGCAGCGGTAGAGACCTGGGTTCGATCCTGACTGTGGGCGCTGTCTGTGTGGAGTTTGCCCGTTCTTCTCTGGGTTTCCTCCGGTTTCCTCCCACATTCCAAAACGTGCGGGTTTGTAGGTTGATAGGCCCTCTACTGTAAGTTGCTTGATGTTATACACCTCTACAAGATCACCCCTCAGCCTCCCGCTCTCCACCCAATCATTGCCAATTTGCTTCTTCACGTCACACATGTTGTTGTCCCTTGGACAATGTGGCCAGCTGTTTGTCCAGGTGACCGACAGGGAGTGACAGTGAATACAGGTATAAAGAGGTGTGTTCCTCACTGAACCTCCCCACCAAAGGTCAGATCCACAATGCCCCTAATGCACAACAACCACTCATAATTCCTCAGACCCACATGTCACCTATCCATGTTCTCCACAGATGCTGCCTGACCCGCTGAGTTACTCCAGCACTCTGTGAAACGTCACCTATCCATGTTCTCCAGAGTTCCGTGTGTAGGAAGGAACTGCACGTGCTGGTTTGCACTGAATACAGACACAAAATGCTGGAGTAACTCAGCGGGCCAGGCAGCATCTCTGGAGAGAAGGAATGGGTGATGTTTTGGGTTGAGACCAGTGAGTTACTGCAGCATTGTGTGCCTATCTGCTGTTCCTTGTGTCCACTGATACATGCTGGACACTGAGGGTGATTCTCACATTGGCCCACACATTGATGGAGCCAGGCATCCCATGGGACACGGAATCAACACTTCCCTTCATCTTCTATGTTGATACTGGTTAACGAGTTAGCCTGCCGCTTGTACAGAGGCAGGGGGTGGTGCAGGGAGCAAAGCCCTGGGGAGTCTCTGTCAGTTGTGACACTGTCAGCCTCTGCTCAGCCCAATATAATGAGGGAGGAGTGGGGCAGAGAGAGTGGATGGGCTTGTTGACCCAGAGGGGTGTGTGGGTCAGGGGTGACTGGGTCTCCATGGGTGTGAACGAGGTGTGAGAGACGGCCTCTGCCATCGGTTTATTACTCGTGTAATGGCAGCAGTTGGCTGGGTCACGCCACATTGGCAGATGACTGGCTCCCTTTGTACGTCCCAGCTCCCCCCTTGTGTAGTCAGCTGTGGGCCCCACCACTGCTGATGCTTCTTCAAAGCCTCACTCTTCACACCAGGTACAGACCAAGTGAAGACACTGAACTTACATTCTGCTTATCCAGTTTAGTTCAGTTTGTGGTTCTCACCCCGGCCACTCCTACTTCTCCCATCTCCCATCAGGCAAGAGGTACAGAAGTGTGAAAACGCACACCTCCAGATTCAGGGACAGTTTCTTCCCAGCTGTTATCAGGCAACTGAACCATCCTATCAATAACTAGAGAGCTGTCCTGAACTATTATCTACCTCATTTTAAATATTGTTACAGAGCTTGCATCAGCTACCTCCTCCGGCAGCTCGTTCCATACACCCACCTGAGCAAAAACATTACGCTGCAGCAGGTAGGAATTTCATTGTTCAGTTGTTGGTACATCCTGCTGTTGACTCTTGAGTTGCTGCTGATTCACAATGTTCTCCAGCAGAATTGGTGGAGTTAACGAGGATTTAATGTGTTTATGTACAGGTCTGACTGTAAATCACCCTGATCATACTCTGGGCTGGACATAGGCTTGTGTGAGTTTTGACTGTGGGCTATAGAGGGGATATCACAACACACATGGCCCAGTGTGCTAGTGTGTATATGGATCAGAATCCTCATTACATAAACATATGAGAAAATCGTGAGTTTTTAATTTTAAAAGTTTATGTTATTTTGGTTTCTGGCTCAGTCTGATGAAGACGTGTCAACCCTTGTGAAGTTTGGGGAAACAAAGTGAAGAATGTGTATATTTTTTTTGAGAATTTTTTTCCTCAGTTGATGACATTGCAGCTGCTGGATTCCTGACCTGAGGTCAGAAGGGGCAGGAGATGTGTGTGCGCGTGCGCGTGTGCGTGTGTGTGTGTGCGCGTGCGCGTGTGCGTGTGCGTGTGTGTGTGCGTGTGTGTGTGTGTGCGCGTGCGTGTGCGTGTGTGCGTGCGTGTGTGTGTGTGTGTGTGTGTGTGTGTGTGTGTGTGTGTGTGTGTGTGTGTGTGTGTGTGTGTGTGTGTGTGTGTGTGTGTGTGTGTGCGCGTGCGCGCTGGAGCGTTGTGGTCCTGAGGTCGTTCACATCGGCCATTAACCTGCCAACACGTCTTTTAGCAAATGGAGCACTCAGATGCATGCAAACTCCACACAGACAGATGAAGAGGTCAGGATTGAATATGGAGGGCGAGCTGAACCATGGTGCTGACCTTACAGCAACAGGACGTCACATAACACAGTGTGAGTTCAGATCCATTGATGACAGCTGCCTGATAGACAATAGACAATAGGTGCAGGAGTAGGCCACCCTACAAGCCAGCACCGCCATTCAATGTGATCATGGCTGATCATCCCCAATCAGTACCCCGTTCCTGCCTTCTCCCCATATCCCCTGACTCCGCTATATTTAAGAGCCCTATCTAGCTCTCTCATGAAAGTCTCCAGAGAACCGGCCTCCACCACCCTCTGAGATGAAAAGTCTCAGAATATTGAATTACTATTGTAACTGTTATCCAGAGCCAATAATTTCATTTTAAAGATGAGACATAATCGGGCCCCTGACTGTGTTCACACTGTCTATAACCTGTAACTCTATCTGCTATCCTGCTTTACATTTGGGAGCAGTTATGCTGCAATTAAAGTCTGACCTTAGCTGTCTTGTAGATTTAGTTCTAAGAATGATATTTTTTGCAGGGAACTACATACAGACCTGTGTCGAGATGGGCAGCAAGGGATGTGTTCTCATTTCTGCCTCTTGCACCATCCATAGGGAAGGATGTCGGGAGTGTTGGTCTCCAAGAGATGTTTCTTCACCCATCCTACCAAACCTCTCAGTAGCTCCCAATACGTTGTTGAGTATGTCATGTCTTCTTAGCCATCTTACCTACCTGTGATGCCACCTATGAGGATTGCTATCCTTGTCCTCCTGTTCCTAAGCAATTCCTCAGACTCTACCCTACACATTCCAACCTGTAGTGATTCCAAATGCATCATCTCACATTTCTCTGAATTAACCTACCTGCTATTTTACAGCACACATCGCTATCACTCTACAGTCGAGACTACCTTCCACACTATCACTTCCACCACCAGTCTTGGTGTCATTCATTTAGTTTAGTTCCGATTATTATTGTCATGTGTACCGAGGTACAGTGGAAAACGATTTTGTTGGGTGCTGTCCAGTCAGCAAAATGACTACACATGATTACAGCGTCCTGGTGCAGGATACAGTAGATCATTTAGTGCAGGAAAGATGAATCAAAGTTGTCCAATGAGATAGATGGGAGGTCAGGACCACACTCTAGGTGATGAGAGGATGGTTCAGTCATCTGATGACAGCTGGGAAGAAACTGTGCCTGAATCTGGTGCCTTGACTTTTCAAACTCCTGTACCTCTTGCCTGATCTTCCCAAATCTCTTCCCAACTCTCGTTGCACTTACGTGCAATGACAATTAAAGAAAATATATTATTATTATTATGATGGGAGAAGAGGGAGTGACTCGTCCTTGATTATGCTGGTGGCCTTGCTGAGGCAGCGTGAAGCTTCCATGGAGTGAATGGAAGGGAGGTTGGTTTGTGTGATGGTCCCAGCTATGTCCACAGCTCTCTGCAATTTTTTGTGTTCTTGAATGGAGGTCGTTCTCAAACCAGGTTATGAGGCAGCCCAATAAAATGCTTTCAACGGTGCATCTGTAGATGTTGGTGAGAGTTGTTGGGGACGTGAACTTGCTGATCTTTCCTCCCACATCCTCAACCAAATCATTCACTTATATTACAAAGAACAAATGCCCCAGCGCCGATCTGTACGTGACATCACCAGCCACAGACGTCCAATCACAAAAACAACCTTCTGCTGTCACTCACACTCCTAGCACCAACCAACTTCATGTCCAGCTCAGCGCACATGACCCAGAACCATTTGAATCATTCTCTCACCTTCACTTCACCGCCTCAGTCCAGTTGTTGTCATGTGTACCGAGGTACAGAGGAAAGCTTTTGTTTCGTGCTAACCAGTGCGTGGAAAGACAATGAGGGAGAGATAGATCAGCCATGATTGAATGGAGGAGTAGACGTGTTGGGCCGAATGGCCTAATTCTACTCCTATTCCTTATGACATGATTCCTATTGAGCCGTTCCCAGTGTACAGATTAGATGTGAGAGTGGGGAGATTGTTATATGTGATAGGGCTCTTAAAGATAGCGGAGTCAGGGGATATGGGGAGAAGGCAGGAACGGGGTACTGATTGTGGATGATCAGCCATGATCACATTGAATGGCGGTGCTGGCTCGAAGGGCTGAATGGCCTACTCCTGCACCTATTGTCTATTGTCTATTGTCTATTGATGTAGATCTGCTTCTGTGTCTAGCATGCAAATAGTCACCTGGCCTGGGGGCCATCTTGATGTGCTCTGGTCACATCCTTGTCGTGGGACCTTGTGAGGGAGTTTAGTGGAATCCACATGAACCACATCTACCGGCCTGCACTCATCAACACACTGTGTTCCACTTTGAAGCATCGAGATGGCTTGGCCATCCAGGACCAGCCCTTGACAAAGCCACGACAGCTCGTTCCAATGCTCATCATTCCTCTCCCTTGGAATCATCTTTTAGAAAGTAGCCTGTGGAATCTAGCCTTGGTGGGGGATGGCATGGTGGGTCAACGTATATTGTGGGAACCAGAGATGTTCTGTGGAAAATGTGCTGTTAAAACAGACTTAGTGCTGTGTATATGGGAATTGGAAGAGAGGACTTAAATAAAACAAATAAATCGATCCCCTGACACTAAATCTCTCTCAAAGATCACGTTTAAACCAATCCCAGCGAAGCCTATCACTGCCATGACAGGGGTCGTGACCCCATGATTTACATCCAATGTATTTTTAATTATGTTTTGCTCAAAGGACTTCTCCTTTATTTTGAGCCTTTATGTTGGATTTTGTAATGGTGACTAATTATAGAGATGGACCTGACCCCATCAGTCACACAGAGTGTCCGTGCCCATTTGCTTTTTGGTTGACTTCAACAACAGGTTTTATTTCTCAACCACATTGCTTCAGTAACGGACTCTCTCTCTGTCCTTTTCCACCGACTTTATAAAGCAAGCACGCTCTCCAAACGATTCATGGGTAGAATGTTGGCCGGACTCCCTCAGGATTATATGTTCATCTCTATTAGATGATCCTGAATTAATCTTGCCCAGGAGAGACTGAAGAAACCAGGAGAGTCCCTTCTTCCAACGTGAAGTGCTTCGTGTTAAATCCATGAGAGTCAGATGGGGAAACAACTGTGAAAGGCAAAGACAGTCACTGAAGGAAACAAGTTATTTTATTCAGTTAGGACTGGGAAGCTTCTGAATGCTGCTTGGGCCAAATTGCATTGTACCCCCACAGCACTCACATCTGTTTATCATTAATGACAGCTTTCCTGCCGAAACACTAAGATAGGATAAAGAGAGAGAGAAAGATGGATGGGGAGAGAGAAAGGGAGAGAGAGAGAGAGAGAGAGGGAGAATGAAGGAATACAAACACTGTCACAACCATTTCACAACTGCAATCACAACAGCAAAAATTGGAAATCGTTCATAAACTCAGCGGGTCAGGCAGCATCTGTGGAGAACATGGATAGGTGCTGTTTCACAGAGTGCTGGAGTAGCTCAGTGGGTCAGGCAGCATCTGTGGAGAGAAGGAATGGGTGACGTTTCACAGAGTGCTGGAGTAACTCAGCGGGTCAGGCAGCATCTGTGGAGAACATGGATAGGTGACGTTTCACAGAGTGCTGGAGTAACTCAGCGGGTCAGGCAGCATCTGTGGAGAACATGGATAAGTGACGTTTCACAGAGTGCTGGAGTAACTCAGTGGGTCAGGCAGCATCTGTGGAGAACATGGATAGGTGACGTTTCACAGAGTGCTGGACTAACTCAGCGGGTCAGGCAGTATCTGTGGAGAACATGGATAAGTGACGTTTCACAGAGTGCTGGAGTAACTCAGCGGGTCAGGCAGCATCTGTGGAGAACATGGATAGGTGACATTTCACAGAGTGCTGGAGTAACTCAGCGAGTCAGGCAGCATCTGTGGAGAACATGGATAGGTGACGTTCCACAGAGTGCTGGAGTAACTCAGTGGGTCAGGCAGTATCTCTGGAGAGAAGGAATGGGTGACGTTCCACAGAGTGCTGGAGTAACTCAGTGGGTCAGGCAGCATCTGTGGAGAACATGGATAGGTGATGTTTCACAGAGTGCTGGAGTAACTCATTGGGTCAGGCAGCATCTGTGGAGAACATGGATAGGTGACGTTTCACAGAGTGCTGGAGTAACTCAGCGAGTCAGGCAGCATCTCTGGAGAGAAGGAATGGGTGACGTTTCGGGTCGAGACCATTCTTCAGACTGAAAGTCACGGGGAAACTGTCATGTTACAGCAGTGGGTTGAGATAGGAGGATTTATGATCACCGTTTGTGGAGCAGCAACTAACAATGTTGCAGACTGGCGTGTGGCAAGTACCAGTGATTGGGAAAGTACCGAGTCTGATTGGCAAACAATGTGCTCTTAATCTAATTCCACACAGATGGCAGTTCTGTTCATTGAATCAACTTTCTCCTTTAAGAGGAATTTGATTTAGTCAAATAAATCATATGAGGATGAAGGAATCAACTTTTAATTACAGCCCAGATTCCCATATTCCTCTCAGACAATTATAAGTCCGTTTCTAGTGGTACGGTAATTACAATGTTTAGACAGTGAATTTTATCCCATTGCATTCTCTCATATTGGATATCCCTGTGACAGAGAGGGTGAATTATCTGCCAATGATTGTTTGGCTGTGTGGAACTGCACATCCATTGTTTCCTCATCTGTAAATAGTTCCCCCACGGTAAACGCAAACATTTCATCAAAAGGCTCAAAGTAAAACACACTATATCCCAAGCAATATTGGATAACCAAGACAAGGCCCAGAGCCACTTGTTGGTCTAGGTGGGACATTATACTTCTTCATAACATAACCACACATCAAGTATATTACAGTCATAGATCTGTACAGCATCAAAGCAGACCCTTCAGCCCATCTGTTCAATGACCACCAAGTTGGCAGCTTGATCTAGTCCCATCTCCCTGTATTTATCCTTCCTATCCATATTTCTCTCCAAATGTATTTTAGAAGTCAGAATCAGCAGTTAACTTCAGACATGGACTGCCCGGTGAGTGGACTAATTGCCCCTGAGGTCCCACTTCAATCTCCCCCCTCTGACCCTCAGCATAAGCCCTCTAGTTTTAGAATCCTCCACCCTGGGAAAACACCTGGAGCTGTCACTTCATCCATTCCCCTCATACAATTTACTCAAATGTCTTGAGTTACATTATGGCTTTGTATCTTCATCTGTGAGCTTTTATATTTTGGCATTTTTTAAATACAAACAGTATTGAGTTGTGGAAATGCACTGGGGTGTAAGAGTTTTAGTTGGGGCGAGAGCAGGGAGTGGGACTGATGGTCTCTGCAACAGCTAGCACAGGCAGAGCTGACCGAATGGCCTCCATTAGGTGATTGTAAATTGGAGGGAGAGAAGGAGAAAAGGAGGAGAGAGACAGACTGTGAAGTATATCGGCAGTAGTAGATCAAGTGCCTGTAACTAATCGCAATGATGTAAAGCCATGTAAAGCAGGGGAATCAGACAGCGCAGAAACAGGCCCTTCAGCCCATTTTGTCCATGCCGACCAAGTCTATCTCCTCCAACTTGCCCACGTTAGGCCATAACTGTCCGTACCATTCCTGGCCATATCCCTGCCCAAATATATTTAAGGTGAGGAGGAAGAAATTAAAAAATCTGAAGAGTAACTTTTTCACAGAGAGGAACAAGCTGCCAGTCGTGGAAGCAGATGTGATGAGCATGTTTAAAATCTGTGCCTTCTGGTTCAGGACTCCCCTTCCCTTGGAGAAAGACTGCGACTATCTACCCAATCTAATGAAGAAGGGCCTCGACCTGAAACGTCACCCATTCCTTCTCTCCAGAGATGCTGCCTGTCCCGCTGAGTTACTCCGGCTTTTTGTGTGTCGACCTGCGGGAATATGGGAATGATAATCGGTGACACCCGTTTAAAAATCAGAGGGTTGGGGGAAGGAAGGAAAGAGAATAATTAAAGAGAAGGAGAGATTTAACCGTAATCCTCTAAACTGAAGTAAAAGTTTAGAGTTGTGGTCAAAGATTTGTTTTTTACACAGTAATATTATCCCTCAAGATGATTTTTGTTGTGATTTGTGTTTAATGTTGTCACATGTATGGGGATACAATGGAGAGCTTTGTTATGCAAGCTCTCCAATCAAGCCAGATAAAACCGCACATCCATACAAACAAGTCAAACGCAAGCCCAATAGGCAGAGCAAAGAGTTAGATGCAGAATGCAGAATATAGTTCTCAGCATTGTAGTGCAATCATTCCATAAACAAAGTCCAATGTCTGCAATGGGGTAGAGGTGAATTGGACAGTACCCTAGCTTATGGAAGGACATATTCAGAAGCCTGATAACAGAGGTGAAGAAGCTGTTCCTGAGTCTGGCGGTGCGCGCTTTCAAGCTTCTGTAGCTTGAGTCTGGATGGGAGCAGGAAGAAGAAGGAATGGAGGGGGAGAAGTCTTTGATGATGTTGTCCGCTTTTCTGAGGCAGCGTGAGGTGTAGATGGAGTCAATGGTTTGGAGACTGGACTGTTGATGCTTTAAGGACTGATGGCACAATGGGCTAAGTGTTCGGCTGGCAACCGGAAGGTAGCTGGTTCGAATCCCGCTTGGAGTGCATACTGTCGTTGTGTCCTTGGGCAAGACACTTCACCCACCTTTGCCTGTGTGTGTGGATGTAATTATGTGAAGCACTTTGGGGTCAATGCAAGTTGACTAAAAATGTGCTATATAAATAAAGAAATTTAATTTAATTTGATGTTCTCAGACTGGGAATATGCTCATTCTCAAAGGGAAAAGCTACAGTATTTTCTAAGAAAGAACTATTCTTAACCTTATTATCATAAACAGCCTATTTGCAGGCATTTTCCAATCTCCCACATGCTGGGACTAGGAATAGAACCACAACTCCTTGTCATCCTTAAGAGATGTATAAATTATCAGCATGCGCTGTTGGTTCCTGCAAAGACTTCCCACATATTCATAACAACTGGCTGACAAGATGCTAAGTGCTTTCAAAACATATTGAATTAAAAATCAAAATTATTAAAAACAAAATGAAACCCTCCATGGCTGCCAATCGGGCTTGTTATCGATCGCTTCTCATGTTTCTCCCAGCGGGACAACTTATCCAAGAAGAAAAGGGAGACTGACCCCTTTTCTCAGGCAGAGTTGTAAAGAATGTGCGTTATTTCCCCTGGTTTGGGACCTGTGGGACCCACTTTCACCACTGCCCTCTGTGTCACGTTGATTAGAATGATTGTGGCTACCTCAGAGATAATGTGGGTCACTTCACTGTTTGTTCAGCTGCTTAGAAACACATTGGAAAGACCAGGCTTCTGGCTGGCAGTGATTAAATGGCAATTATTTATCAGGAATATTTATAAGACACAGATTTCTCTTTGAACTGGCTGGATAAAGCAGCAGATTGGTCTGGCCCGCTTGACACCTTAATGAAAGTATTAAAAGCAAATCCTCATTAGGTTCTGGCAGTGTTATCATCATGATAAACTCTGCTGGAAAGGCAGAGAAACAGCCCCCTTGCTTATCCTTGCTGCTGCTATAGAGAACATAGTGAAAACGGCAACTTAATGAACGAGTCTAACGTTAAATGAAACGGGCGTTGTGTGTTTCAAGAGCTGTTTCACAAGTGCAGTAACTCACCAGCGCTGTGAGGGCATTCTGTTTACGCTGAGCCAGTAACAGTTTAGAATAACAAGACATTGCTGGCCCGTTGTCTCAATGAGAGTTTATATGGCAATAATCTATGATAAATGGGGCTTAGCTTCTAAACCAGTGTTCCTTCCCCGCAGCTCACGTTTTCATTGTGTGTGAACCCTCTCCCATTATTGGGAAAGCACTGGGTGAGATTCCTGTCAGGACTTTGGTCCTGAGTGGAATGAAGCGTTAGTGTAGGTGGGGATCTGGGATTACACACAAATATCATTCATGGACCTTTATGGCCAAGATAAGACTTGATATTTTTCCGAACTTGATACTTGCAAGCTACAATAGACAATAGACAATAGGTGCAGGAGTAGGCCATTCGGCCCTTCGAGCCAGCACCACCATTCGATGTGATCATGGCTGATCATCCACAATCAGTACCCCGTTCCTGCCGACAAGATGGTGCAGAAAGACCATAGAACATAGAATATACAGCAGAAAAGCAAGTCCTTCGACCCACAAGGCCTGTGCTGGACATCACGCTAAGACTATTTCTTACCTGCCTGTATATAATCATTACCTCCATTCCCTGCATATATCATGTGTTATATCCAAAACTCTCTCAAATACCTCGGGCGTATCTGCCTCCACCGTCATCACCGGCTGGTTTCCAGGCAAAGCTGGTGACTGTCTACAGAAGAAATCTACTCAATCATTGGACTCTTATCCTTATGTATGATTAGTTCATAAGCTCATAAGATATAGGAGCCGAATTAGGCCATTCGGCCCATCAAGTTACATATGGTGTGTTTTTACTCGACTGTATGCAAATCAAAGCCATTCCACGTATCATTACATAGAGTCACAGTCATAGAGTCGCTGCACGGAAACAGGTGGCCGCGTGTGGTAATAAAGGAGCTATTACTATTAATACTTCTAGTACTAACAGGGTTCCGTTCGTGACCGCTGTTTGTGAGTCAGAAATGAGCACAAACAGGGGGAGAGGATCCCAGAGAGAGGTGTGGAGAGCGGGGGGGGCGAGCAGGTATTGGAATAGCTGTCACCAGCCAGCCTCATGGACTCAGTCTGAAGAAAGGTCCTGTCTCAAAACATTGTCTGTCCATCTCCCTCCACAGATGTAGACACAAGAGACTGGAGATGGGGTGGGAGATTGCAACCTTCACGTGGTCCGCCCTGTTTCGACGAATGCAATCAACCTGACGTGCACAATCAAATAAGATCAAATAGAACAAGTTGTCCTGCAACTTTAGGCTGTGCACGCCATACACAAGAAGAGGAAGACTGAGGATGCTGGAACACAAAGTGCTGGAGGAACTCAGTGGGTCAAGCAGCATCTCTGGAGGTTATGGATAGGACCTGGATAGACCCAAAACTATGCCTATTCAAGTCTTCCAGAGATGAAGACTTGCAACCGCAAGAAATGCAACACCTGTCCCTTCACCTCCCCCCTCGACTCCATTCAAGGTCCAAAGCAGTCGTTCCAGGTGCGACAAAGGTTCACCTGTATCTCCTCCAACCTCATCTACTGCATCCGCTGCTCTAGATGTCAGCTCATTTACATCGGTGAGACCAAGCGTAGGTTGGGCGATCGTTTCGCCGAACACCTCCGCTCAGTCCGCAATAACCTACCTGACCTCCCGGTGGCTCAGCACTTCAACTCCCCCTCCCATTCCCAATCCGACCTCTCTGTCCTGGGTCTCCTCCATTGCCAGAGTGAGCCACAGCGGAAATTGGAGGAACAACACCTCATATTCCGTCTGGGGTCCTTGCGTCCTTATGGCATTAACATTGAATTCTCCCAATTTGGCTAGCCCGTGCTGTCTCCTCCCCTTCCTTAACCCTCTAGCTGTCTCCTCCCACCCTCCCATCCGCCCGCCCTCGGGCTCCTCCTCCTCCTCCCCTTTTCCTTCTTTCTTTCCCCACCCCCCATCAGTCTGAAGAAGGGTTTCGGCCCGAAACGTCGCCTATTTCCTTCGCTCCATAGATGCTGCTGCACCCGCTGAGTTTCCCCAGCAATTGTGTGTACCTTCCAGAGATGTTGCCTGACATACTGAGTTCCTCCAGCATGTTGTGCATTGCTCAAGATTCCAGCATCTGCAGTCTCTCACAGTGAGTGAGTCTGCCCAGCATTCCCAGCGTTGCTCTGTTCAGCCCAGCCCCACTATCGTTGTGGCTTGAGGTTGGGATAAGGGGGGGGGGGGTGCTGAGGTAACATGGAAATGTCCCATTCCCATCCGGCAGAAGATGCCTGCAGCCCTGCAATAGTCGTCAAATCCCTCCTGCCCACCTCACCCCTCTCCCAAACTCACGTTCATATGTAGGGTTGTTCATAACTCTGGCGATCGTAACCCGGGGTGGACTTGTGTAAGGATAGGGACAGGTCAGAGCAAGTACAGGAACGCATTAGGAACCAGGGCCCCTTCAGCCCCTCATGCTAGCCCTTTGTCACTCTATTAGATCATGCCTTATACGTGCCCAATCCCCTTCACCAGAGCCCCCTCCAAAGCCCTTGATTAAATCATCGACAAAAGTCAAACACATCAACATCGCACGGCAATATCCCATACATCCTGGCAGGATCTGCTCGGAACACCATGTCGATGAACTGGGAAGAGGCCCTCCTTAGTCAGGCAGCGGTCTCCTCTGCCAGTGGAAGGACAAAGTTAAAAAAAATAAGCTCCAAAACAAAGAAATAAATAGGGTTATGATTAATAACCAGAATGAGCAGATGTAATAACAGGGTAACTAGTTAATCTTCATTAGAGCAATCAGTTGAAGATTATGGCTTGTGTCCTTTCATCAGCATCTGACACTTTGTTGCACTCAAACTCCTAAATATTTGTGAATAGTTTGAAAGGGAATTGATTTATTTAGTGTTTTTAAAAAGTTTTCAAGACAAGGACAGATAGTTAACGTCATACTATTGCTGGAGTGACCTTGTTCCCTTGTGATACTGGACACTGCAGGATTGTGGGGGCAGATTTGGGATCTGTTCTGTGCCAGCTGGTTGTAGACTTCACTCATGGACCTTCCCGCCTCGTCACCTGAGCACACCTGGTGCTATGGAGCTCACCCAGGTGTAGGTCAGAAGCCACCTGGACTGGGAGGCTGGAGATCGGATGCCTATTCTGGTGCGGCTCTCTGCTTACGGAATGAGCTAAAGTGTGGACAGAGCTACCAGCTGGTCACCGACCGACCCTGGCCTGTCCCATGAGTGTTCAGCTTCAGTTGGGGGGGGAGGTGAAACTATCCCAATTGTTGGGAAAGAAGTCAAAATATAATCACTTTGCCAGCTCTTGATAAAGTACCATCTTGGGTATTCCCTGCATCCAATAAAAGGCTGGAATGGGGGTGGATTCCTTCCAAATCCAGAGACACAACTAGCTGGGAGTAGTTTGAATCTGGGATCATTCAAACTCTGGTGGCTGCACTGCTCAGTGTGAAACCTCCCAACATGAATGTGAAATGCTGCGTGCTGATCGCCCTTGTGCTTGCAATAATCTGCATCAACTGGACCCAAGGTACGTGACAGTACTCACTGATAACTTACAGTGTGAATCACACGCAGTATTTGTACACCTTACCATTTTCAGGACTGTCCACAGTGTGCTGCAAGAATCTGTGTTAGCATTGCCAAAGCAGACGGAGCAAAGTATTTGCTGTAACATTGGCCGCCCTCAAAACAATTTCTCGTTTTGGTACAGATTCAGGTTTGGTTTCATCAGATCTGAATGAAGATATTTTTCAAAACAACTGTTAATTCCACAAAGATTGCGCACAGGGTTCTGAGCAAACGTGAGTGGGTGACAGATGTTGCAAATGTCCACACTCTTTAGAAAATACT
The DNA here is from genome assembly GCF_010909765.2 of Amblyraja radiata. Lineage (NCBI taxonomy): Eukaryota > Metazoa > Chordata > Chondrichthyes > Rajiformes > Rajidae > Amblyraja > Amblyraja radiata. The sequence continues at coordinate 887,621 of NC_045992.1, forward strand.
CTGTCTAACGTTCTAAAATAAACTCCCAGTAAAATTCTTAACTAACATGTTGAACTGCTTTGTTAGTGAAGCATTTTAAATCCTGATAGATTTCCAAGTTTTTGAAACACGCACTTTAATAAAGACCTTCCTTTCAGAACTCAGTTAAGAGTGAATGGAAGTGCCTGATAACTTGTGATGTTCTCAATGTCATGTTAGTAACAGAGGATTAGGTGTGTGGTATTTGTAGTGAGGATACCTTTCTAGATGAATGACCTTCACAGTGCATGTGGTTGGAACACAGATGGGTGACACTGTCAGACAGGGGTTGTCCAACCTGCAACGTTACTGACAGTGCTGTGTAGAACTTATTCAAGTAACAATCAACCATGTCACTGCTGCGAGAGAACCCTCCACTGATTTGGACTCCCTGCTGCTCTGTGACTGCCTGTTTATTTACTCGCAATCCTTCCAGAGGCCGTATCACCTTTCAACCAACTTTCGCCATTCACTCGGCTTTGGTTAACATTCGCCGTAAGGATTTCTGTGAGGGATTTAATTGAAAACCTAACCTAAAACCCCTGTCCCACTGTACAAGTTCATTCCAAGAGCTCTCCCGAGTTTGCCCTGATTCGAACTCGGAGATTTACGGTAATGGCCACTCGTCGGTACTCGGGGCTCTCGTGGACATTTTTCATCATGTTGAAAAATCTTCACGAGTCTTCCCGTGCTTACCTGCCGTTAGTGAGTCTTCCCGAGTACCTTCCGTTAGCGCTAAGAGACGTCCCTGAGCTCCGACGTACTCGCTACGTTCACTCTCCGTGCTTATCATGAGTTTGATTTTTTTTAAACTCGGGAGAGCTCTTGGAATGAACCCGCACCGTGGGACAGGGCTATTAGTTTAATATATAAGGCATGATTGGAACATTAAATCTCCAACATTTCTTTAGTAAAATAAGGGGAAACGGTAGTCAGGAGACAAGAGAGGTTATTTTTCATGTGTGCAGGTTATGGAATAATGAAGTTATGAAGTGAAACAATTCATAGAAGAATTTTGTGGCATGAATTTTATCTGCAAAGCAGATTTGTTAAGGACCAGTCAGTTTATGACAAATTAGTTATTTACTCAAATTGCTTTAAAACAGTTAGGCAGAATTTCAACAAGTGTTAAACGTTAAAGAGTAATTTCACCAGACCACTCTGGTCATTCTGTCAAGAGTTTAAATATGTAATAACACTGAGAATGGCTCCTTGCCTTTTGTCACTTACAGGCTGAGAACATTTTACTGTTCCAGGTGATATTCATATTGGCTGCTTACAGATTGTGCATGGTAAATGAATATCATTATATCATGTAGGAACTGCAGATGCTGGCTTACTATAAAGGCACAAAGTGCTGGAGTAACTCAATCGGGCAGTAGTTACGTTGTCAGGCCAGCAATCCCAAACTCAAACTACTGATCTGGCCAAGTAATTGTAAATCCCAGCACAGTGGCTGGAACTCAAAATCCATGCACACACCGTGAGGCTTCTGGTGTGTCCGAGAAACTGTTTCACCAACGCCCTTCACTGAAGGACCCCTGACATGCATTCCGTGGACTGCAGGAGGCTGAGGCCTGATCTTATGGAGGTATATAAAATCATGAAGGGTTTAGATAGGAACTATCTATTCCGTTCTGCAGACGGAAGAAGGTCCCAGCCTGAAACGTTACCTATCCATGTTTTCTAGAGATGTTGCCTGACTCGCTGAGTTACTGCAGCTCTTTGTGTCTTTGTGTCAGGAGTGGCCATTCTGCACGGTTACCTTCAGATGGGTGATACTTCAATAGACAATAGGTGCAGGAGTAGGCTATTCGGCCCTTCGAACCAGCACCGCCATTCAATGTGATCATGGCTTACATCTTACATTCCTTACACCTGGCCTCACACCTGTGTGAGTGTTCGCCCCCCCCCCCCACAGGGAGGAGACACAAGTGTAGGGGCTGCATCACAGACACTGTTGTGAAGGTGAATAGACAAGCAGCTGTGAACCATCCTGTCTCACTGCACCCACTCTGCTCTCTCTCCGGCTCCCCGAACACAGACTCGCTCTACATCACCGCCTAGCAGTCTGAAGAAGGGTCTCGACCCGAAACGTCGCTTATTCCTTCGCTCCATAGATGCTGTCTCATCCGTTGAGTTACTCCAGCATGTTGTGTCTATCTTCAGTTTAAACCAGCATCTGCAGTTCCTTCCTACACATTCTAACAGCGTCAGGTCTGATTCAGGTGCGGAGTGTAGCCAGCCGTCAGGGACTTGGCTTCAGTCACTGCCGAGTTATTTAACCCATCGTGGGGCGTGGAGTTGTGCTGCTGTCATGATCTTCAGCAGACCTCATCACAGAAGGAAGTCATCTATCAGGCTGCTAGGTCTGGGCTGCAATCCTGAATGGCGTGTGTGAGAAAGATCAGATAACGATACTGCAGGCCTGAACTCTGCTGCTGAAAGGTCAGGCAGACAGCAGCATCTTGTATTGCCCATGCCAATGCTGTCACCTACAGTCCAGATGCATTTGTGTAACACAGAACATGGATCAGTACAGTACAGCACAGCATCAGGCCCTTCGGCCCACAATGTCTATGCTGTACAAATGAAGCCAATTTAAACTAATGTCCGATATGATCCACATCCCTCCATTCCCTGCACATCCTGGTGCTTATCTAAAAGTCTCTAAAGCATCACTATCGTATCTGCCTTCACCACCACCCCTGGCAGCGCGTTCCAGGCACCCACCACCCTCTGTAAAATACTAGTCCTGCACATCTCCTTAAAACTCCCCCCTGACCTGAAAGCTAGACTTTGACATTTCCACTCTGGTTAAAAAGTTCTAAATGTCTTCAGTATGAGTCTCAAAACATCATATATTTCTGTAACTCAGCAGGACAGGCAGCATCTCTGGAGAGAAGAAATGGGTTTCGGGTTGAGACCCTTCTTCCTGAAGCTGAAACGTCACCCATTCCTTCTCTCCAGAGATGCTGCCTGACCCACTGAGTTATTCCAGCATTTTGTATCTATCTTCCGTTTAAACCAGCATCTGCAGTTCCTTCCTCCACATTTATGCACTTCTGTCAGGAAATAGGCAATAGATGCAAGAGTAGGCCATTCGGCCCTTCGAGCCAGCACCGCCATTCAATGTGATCATGGCTGATCATCCACAATCAGTACCCCGTTCCTGCCTTCTCCCCATATCCCCTGACTCTGCTATCTTTAAGAGCCCTATCTAACTCTCTCTTGAAAGCATCCAGAGAGAATCGGCCTCCACCACCCTCTGAGGCAGAGAATTCCACAGGCTCACAACTCTCTGTGAGTAAAAGTGTTTCCTCATCTCCGTTCTAAATGGCTTACCCCTTATTCTTAAACTGTGGCCCCTGGTTCTGGACTCCCCCAACATCGGGAACATGTTTCCTGCCTCTAGCGTGTCCAAACCCTTAATAATCTTATATGTTTCAATAAGATCGCCTCTCATCCTTCTAAATTCCAGAGTATCCCTCAGCCCCTTCTCAGGGGGATATGTACCTGCAACCCGCCATCCCTCTGTACATCCTTGTTCCTGCCAACCTTGACCTTTACTATACACTGTCATGCATAAAGTGACATCGCACCATGAGACATGAACTAATAGACTATCTTTACTCAAATACCTCGCAAGTTCACAAACATGGGCTCAGCTTGGTCAAGTTGGTCGGCATGAACAAAGTGGGCTGAAGGGCCTGTTTCCATGTTGATCCTATCATTATAATATTAAATCTTAGAAAGTAGTGTGGAATTGCCTGTGGGACCGTGTTCATCACCCCTCCCACCAGATGTCCTGCAGACCCGCCAAAGCCGTGGGTGGTTTGGGCAGAACATGAAGAATCTTCGCATTCTACCTCTCCTTCTGCCAATATCTGGACATAGAGGCGACACAAGTGTTTCATATTCATTCTGTTCCAATCCGCCCTGAGAGAATTGTTCCTGCGTGCATCATCAAAGCAGGCGGGAGCTGTCTGCGACGTTAGAGTCTGTGTAAACAGCCGTCTCGTGCTGTGATTATGGCCTTATGATTTGAAGAAGGTGCTCGCGTGGCAAGGGGAGCGATGCGGAAAGGGTTAACGGCTTTTACCACGTGTCATTTACATTGCTCTGCAACTTTTCACATCCCATTAAAAAGGAAAGTTTGCTGCTTGACATTGGGCCCCCACAAAGTGACATTGATAAATCAGGACTTGATTTTACGCTGGGCTCTAGTTCAGGCAACCAGATGCCCTCAGTACAGACACTGAAATGCGGCCTGCAATGTGAACTGCTGATGGCTTTTAACCTGGGTCCCAATAGATAATGGACACTCTGATGCATTACATTACTCTGCCAATGTGTGCTGGACTTCAGGGTGTTGAGCTGATCAATATTCACAGCAGCTCGCCCCATGCATTTGCATCCCATATTCAAGATTCGAGATTCAAGATTTCAAGAGAGTTTATTGTTATGTGTCCCAGATAGGACAATGAAATTCTTGCTTTGCTTCAGCACAACAGAATATAGTAGACATAAATAAATAAATACAGAACAGAACTGATCAGTGTGACCGTATACCAATGCATATATATATATTCTATGTCTCTCTATATACATATAGGGTGACATAGTCATAGAGTGATACAGTGTGGAAACAGGCCCTTCGGCCCAACTTGCCCACGCCGGCCAACGTGGAAGAATCAGTCTCGGTCTGAAGGGATCGACTCCCAGCTACTACAAGCTGCAGCAAGTAAGAATGTCATTGTTCTATCTGGGACATATGACAATAAAACCATCTTGACCCTTGACCAGCATTCATCTCCTGCCAGGTGGACTGATGGATCACTGAAGGTAGTTCGAATTGATCGCTTAGACGATAGGTAAATCACAAACCCCAGCCCTTTCGTTTTGAAGTTGAACAGATGGAATCTATAAGATTGCCTGTTGATTAGCACAGTGCGTGCAAGGTCTCCAAACCCATCAGCCAACCTCTCAAGGGGCAAGATACGGGCCAGGGGTTGAGGTCCCTTCATGCCTGACGTACCCACTGCACAAGTACAGAGCAAGAGGGCAGTGCTGCACACAACAACAACTCTGATGTAGCCTCTCCATTCCTGTATGTCAGTGGGCCATGGATGCTCAGGTCTCTCAGTGGGGAGTTTGTGCTTCAATTCATTCAAGTCCTGATCAATGTCCATTCTACTGTCACTGACGTTAATAGTTAACTGGTCCTCTATCTCACTTTGTGTTTGTGATGTTGTCGCCCTCTGGCTGCACGCCACCAGCAGTCCGCCAGCTCCAGGTTTATAAGGATGAGAAAAGAATGTCCATAGTTTATGAATCCCACACTGGGAGCAGGCAAGGGAGTCGTTAAAGTAAAACTCCTCCTGTAATCAGCTGATATTTATTTTTAAGGAGTACACTTTGTGTAATTGAAAACGAGGCACCTTTAGATTAACTCCCATCAGCGAATGCAAAGAGCTTTGTTTAAAGACTGGGAATTAACTTCCTGGAAGCTTTTGTAACCACTAATGTGTAGCATCAGGTTTGTTAATCACCCAGCTTGTACAGAATCATCCCTCCTTTATTTCACGCTGAACATTTCATCTCATTTTATTCAATAAAACATATCTTGTTCCACATTCCTGCCAACAATATTTTCTGGAAATGTGAGAGTTCAAACTACAATGTGCTGGAGGTTCTCTATGGGTCAGTCAGCATCTGTAGAGGGAACCAGATGCCCTCAGTACAAACAATGGGCAAACAATGTTTCTCAAGTATTGTCTTGACCTGAAACATCATCTGTCCATTCCCTCCTCAGATGTTTCGATCTCTAGGTTTCATGGGATGTGGGCCAAACGCAAGCAGGTGGGATAGTGTAGATGGGACATGTTGGTCAGCATGGATGAGTTGGGCCGAAGGGCCTGTTTCAATGCTGAATGACTCCATGACTATAATTCCAGACAGGAAGCAGCTTCTCCACATCCGTACGTTCCTTTGAAGTCACGAAAGGGACTAGTCTGAAGAATGGTCTTGACCCGAAACATCACCCATTTCATCTCTCCAGAGACGCTGCCTGTCTCGCTGAGTTACTCCAGCTTTACGTGTCTATGAATGTTTTCTAATTTGTGTGTTCACAGGAAAGTTGTGATTGCGGTTGTGAAATGGTTGTGACAGTGTTTGTATTCCTTCATTCTCTCCCTCTCTCTCTCTCTCTCTCCATCTCTCTCCCTCCCCTTCCACCTTTCTCTCTCTTTCACCGTTCTATTTTATCGTCTCTGCAGGAAAGCCGTCCTCGATAATAAACAGATGTAAGTGTCGTGGGGGAACAAAGCGCCTTCACCCGAACCACATCCAGAAGCTGATTGTGCTTCCCATTCCAAACTGTCCCATGCAGATCATGTAAGTTCTAATCATCTCATGATATTGTTGCTTTTCACTTACATTGATTGCTGCTAACTTAAAACAGTTACGTGAGCCAGCATCCCTGATCAGTAAGGCCAGCAACATAATCAAGAACCACTCTCGTCCCGCTAAGTTACTCCAGCATGTTGTGTCTATCATCGGTGTAAACCAGCATCTGCAGTTCCTTCCTATATCAGTCTCATCCTGGTCCTCACTCTTGTCCTCTCTCCCAACGGGCAAAAGGTACAGAAGTTTGAAAAGGCACACGTCCAGATTCAGGTACAATTTCTTCCCAGCTGTTATCAGGCAACTGAACCATCCTACCACAACTAGAGTGCGGTCATAGCCCATTGGCAACTATCTTTAATCAGACTTTATTGGATGTTATTTTGCACTAAACGTTATTCCCCTTATCCTGTATCGATACACAGTGGACAACTTGATTGTAATCATGTATAGTCTATCTACCGACTGTATAATACACAACAAAAGCATCTTTCACACTACCACGGTACAGGTGACAATAAGCTAACGTAAGTAAAAGATCTTGGGCCAGTACTGTGATGAGTAATGGCCCTGTCCCACTGTACGATTTCATTCTAGAGCTCTCCCGAGTTTAAAAAAAAATCAAACTCGTGGTAAGCACGTAGAATGTACGTAGCGGGTACGTCGGAGCTCGGGGACGTCTCTTAGCGGCTCGTAATGCTAACGGCAGGTACTCGGGAAATGCGGTAAGCTCGTGAGGACTCATGAAGATTTTTCAACATGTTGAAAAATGTCCACGAGAGCTCTGTCTCGACCCGAAACGTTGCCTATTTCCTTCGCTCCGTAGATGCTGCCGCACCCGCTGAGTTTCTCCAGCATTTTTGTCTACCTTCGATTTTCCAGCATTTGTAGTTCCTTCTTAAACATAAAGTCATCGAGTCACAGAGCTATACCACAAAGAAAAAGGCCATTCGGCCCACAGTGCCTGTGCTGATGATGATGCCAAATCCAACTATAATCTGCTGCACGTGATCCATATCCCTCCATTCCCTGCGTAACCATGAGCACATCCACACGTCTATTACACGCCACTATCGTATCTGCCTCCCCCACCACCACCACCACATTCCAGACACACGCCACCCTCTGTGTAATAACCTGCCTCAGGACACCTACTTCAACCTTTGCCCCCCCTCGCCTTCAAGTTATTCCCTCCAGGATTTGTTTTTTTCCATCCTAGCTGTCTGCAGTCCCTGTTCGTTTCTCTAGCATCCTAAACTTTGAGTCTAATTGTGACTTAATGTTCAGGATTAACTGGGAAACGTTAGTGTAGCTGGGCCTGAGGGAAGATCAGAGGCCTTGCTTCCTCATCCTGGCAATCTGTCACAACTAGAAGTGAAGAGGAATGTAATCTACATCTTCCAGTGTCCCGTGGGGAATATCCAATGGCAATTGTTTCAAGGGCATCATTTTCCATTTCCAAATGTTTGCGAAAGCTGTGAAGTAAGTGGGGCCAAGAGGACTCAACCCAGCTTGTTAGTTGGGTCTGTTGGCGATGAAAGGACAATCAACTGCCGAGTATCTGGAACCCGGCACTGAGCCAAATCCCAATCTCAGCAGCCCAAGAATCCACCCGGCAACAAACATGGAGATGGTCCCATCTCCGGCTCCTTCCCTCTTCCAGGACATCGGAAGCACTTCCTAACCAGAGGGACGAAGCTGCTATGATACGGAGGCAGGTACACTCTGCACAGGAATCTCCCATATACATGGTGAGCCAACACCAGGACAATCTCTCACTCAGATACTGGTTGCAGGATAGAAACACATTTTATTCAGGAGATTGGTCAGAATGGCCTTGTACTTTGCTATAACACAGGAGATATGTTGCCTTAATGTGAGAATGCAAATGGATTAGTTTCTTTTAGTTTTTATATAGATGTACTCCATAGAACCAGGCCCTTCAGCCCATCGAGTCTACACAGGCCATCGTCTATGCCCTTTTACACTAGTTCTATGTTATACCATTTTCTCATCCACATTTTCTCAAAGCACATCTCCGTTATACATTGCCTCTCTCACCTTGAAGCTATGTCCTCTCATACTTAACACTTGCACTCTGGGGAAAATAGGTTCTGATTGTCTAAATATGAAAATATGACCAAGGCCGACATAACAATGGTGACGATCTCATTGTAAACAGCACAGGAAGCATCGTGATGTCAGCCTCACACTGATCCTGCCCATCTATGGCAGGCAGAAGGAGCCCAGCTCGCACCCCACCTCCAGCTGGGCTACAGAATGAGCAGTGGTGCCAGATGTTAGCAGCTGGAAACAGCAGGAGGAGGATGCAGTGGGTGTGGGGAGCAGATGGAGAGGTTTGATCCGTGGTGTAGGCTGCTGGCTGAGTAACTTGTCCATTGCAACTGGTGATGCTGAGGATCCAAATCACACTAAAAGTTTCATCAATTGTGAATTTAAGAAGCCATCTAAATCATTAAAAATGCAGAACATTTACTGTTGGAACTCTACTAATACTCCGATGTTTCTGATACTACAAAATGAGGTAAGATTGTGAAGAGGAAACAGAACATTGGTTTGTTTCAGTACAGTTTGGAGATGCAGCACGGAAACAGGGCCTTCAACCCACCGAGCCCACGCTGACCAACAATCACACCTTCATACTGCATCTGTTATCCTACTTCCTCATCCACTCCCTACACACTAGAGGCAATTTGCAGAGGGACAATTATCCTACAACCCACATGTCTTTGGGATGTGGGAGGAATCTGGTGCACACAGAGAAAGCCCACATGGACACAGGGAGTACATGCAAACTCCATACAGCCAGCAGCCGAGGTCTGGATCAAACCCGAGTCTCTGGTGCCAGTTGCACCACTGTGGCCAAACACAAGAAGTGTAGGGGAATCGAGGACCAGAGGACGTAGGCTCAAGGTGAAGGGGAAAAGATTTAATAGGAATCCGAGGGTAACTTTTTCACACAGAGGGTGCTGGGTGTATGGAACAAGCTGCCAGAGGAGGTAGTTAAGGCAGGGACTATCCCAATGTTTAAGAAACAGTTGGACAGGTACATGGATAGGACAGGTTTGATGGGATATGGACCAAGTGCAGGCAGGTGGGACTAGTGTAGCTGGGACATGTTGGCCTGTGAGGGCATGTTGGGCCGAAGGGCCTGTTTCCACACTGTATCACTCTATGACTCTAAGAAGATAGGGGAGCAGGAGTAGGCCACTCGGCCCCTCAAGCCTGCCCTGCCATTCAATATGATCATGGCTGATCTACCCCAGGCCTCATCTCCTCCTCTGTGCCAGCTCCACATCGACATCAGTTTGTGGATTATTCCAGAATATAACGACGCCTCCAGGGGCTCAGCCAGAACCAGAGAGAATTCCAGAGATTTGGCATCAGGGGGAATGTGAAGAGGTAATTAAGTAAATGTGCAGATGGAATATAATATAGAAAATAGAAAGTTATTTATTTTGGTGCACAAAGCTGAAAATAAAAAAATATAATAGTGAGAGATTAGGTACAGAGGATATCAGAGAGTACAGCAGGTAGACACAGAGTGCTGGAGTAACTCAGCAGGTCAGGCAGCATCTGTGGAGAACATGGATAGGTGACGTTTCACAGAGTGCTGGAGTAACTCAGCAGGTCAGGCAGCATCTGTGGAGAACATGGATAGGTGACGTTTCACAGAGTGCTGGAATAACTCAGCGGGTCAGGCAGCATCTGTGGAGAACATGGATAGGTGACGTTTCACAGAGTGCTGGAGTAACTCAGTGGGTCAGGCAGCATCTGTGGAGAACATGGATAGGTGACGTTTCACAGAGTGCTGGAGTAACTCAGTGGGTCAGACAGCATCTGTGGAGAACATGGATAGGTGACGTTTCACAGAGTGCTGGAGTAACTCAGTGGGTCAGACAGCATCTGTGGAGAACATGGATAGGTGACGTTTAGGGTACGGACCTTTCTTCAGACTGCAGAAGGTGTCTACACTTCAGACCGGCTGAAGGAGGGTCCGGACCTGCTGTAACACATCCATCCTCTCTCTCCACAGATGCTGCCTGACCCGCTGAGTTACTCCAGCACTCTGTGTCTATCTTTGGTATAAACCAGCATCTGCAGTTCTTTGTCTCTCTCCACAGGACAGCCCTTTGACTAACAGAGTCCATGAACAGATTAAATGTATCTCCTTTCCCTACACGAGACCTATATTCCTCCAAACCCTGCGTACATCCGTATTGATGGGGAAGGGGGCAGCTGGAAGTGTTTAGACCAACCTCTCCCCACTCGACTGGCACCAGACAACTCGCTGTGTGAACGATCTCAGCACAGTGTTTGTTGATGGTGGTGTGTGAATGTGCCTACTTAGTGACCTGCAGGAATGTTAAACGGGGAAGTTTTCTACTTATGGTCATTCAGGGAATACCAGGCATTTGTTTATCATTCATTTGCTTCACTTGCACAGCCATAAGTGTCTGTAACACTAAAGAAATATATCAATCCCAGAGACAAAGATCACTCTCCGATTTAATTTAAAAGTCAGTTTTATTGAAAAAGAATACAGGCACAACATGCTAGAGTAACTGTGGATTAGTGCTACTTGACTCACTGAGTTACTCCAGCACCTTGTGTCTTTTGTAAAACCGCATCTGCAGTTCCTTGTATCTATATTTTGAAAAAGTTGAACACAAAAAGGTTGGAGTTAGTAACTCAGTGGGTCAGGCTGGAACTCTGGAGAGAATGAATAGGTGACACTTAGACAATAGACAATAAACAATAGACAATAGGTGCAGGAGTAGGCCATTCGCCCTTTGAGCCGTTCAATGTGATCATGGCTGATCATCCACAATCAGTTCCCCGTTCCTGCCTTCTCCCCATATCCCCAGACTCTGCTATCTTTAAGAGCCCTATCTAGCTCTCTCTTGAAAGTATCCAGAGAACTGGCCTCCACTGCCCTCTGAGGCAGAGAATTCCACAGACTCCCAATTCTCTGTGTGAGCTCTCACTTAGGGTCGAGACCCTCCTTCAGAATGTTTGTTGCTTTTTGCAACTCTTTACTCAGTAAATTTCACGAGAATTTTGAAAGTTGATCATCAAAAGCCAACAGATATAGATTTATTGCGTAGGAGGGAACTGCAGATGCTGGTTTACACCGGAGATAGACATAAAATGCTGGAGTAACTCAGCGGGACAGGCAGCATCTCCGGAGAGAAGTAATGGGTGACGTTTCAGGTCGAGACCCTTCTTCTGACTGGTTTAGGTTTATTATCGCCACGTTTTCCGTGGCGCAGTTAAACACTTTTGTTCTGCATACTATCCAATCAGATCAGATAATACTATAGATAAGTACCATCAGGGGTAAACTCAGGTACAAGGGGAAAGATACAGAGGACAATAGAACTGGTGCTGGATTTACAATTATTTAAGAGTGGTTGTTTGTGATATTGTAGATCTTGCTCTGGGACCAGCAAGCACAGAGTCAGCACACTCCATCACTATCTTGGTACGTTGATGAATTGTCCAGCTTCACCATGCATGTCATGTCTTTACCCACTGGGGCTGTTGGTTACAGTAACAACATTGCTCAGTGTTCACCAGTAGAGAGTGTTTAACTATTACATGGACCGGCAATGGAACAATGCAACTCTTAACTGGCCCATTAATTTAATAGCATACAGATGTATAATTATCATTAATACAATGATTAATAACAGTAATATCCTTAATAATGCAAAACCAAAGCCTACGCTGCCCAAAGCAACAGTCTATTGAAGTTCCCAGTTGCTGAGGTTAGTGTTGTGCGGTGTTCAAGGTGACTGATATTCTTGAATCTATGCTCAAACACTTGCATTAGTGTCAGTATTTTCTTACTGGGTGATGATGAATGATTGTGGTTGGTGCTGGGCAGAGTTCAGGAGCCTGGGGTGGTGTTGATTAATTGAATGGTTAATACTTTATTGTCACAGTGAAATTGTTGGCTTTGCACTCCATACTCAAAGTATGTTGGCATGTATAGGGTGCCGACAAAGTTCCATATTCAAGGGCTCATTGACAGTCTCACTGCAATACGGAGATATTTCAGACGCAGCATGGACCTTTGTTGCCTTCTGCCACAGTGAAGAATGCTGTGGTGGATGTTGGTGTTAAATTCTATTGTGTATTGTGTGTTCTTTTTAAGTGTATCGCTGCTGGCAACTTCATTTCACTGCACCTTCAGGTGGAAATAAATTGACTTTGACTTTGACCTCAGCTGGGATGTGATGATCACACCTTTCCTGAGCTGCTTGTGGAGAGTTCAAAGGTTCAAAGGTGATTCAAAGGTTATTTATTGGTCACATACACCTAGGTGTAGTGAAATGCTTCTTGCCAATGCAGCACATAAAGAAAGAATACAGACATAACATTAATAAGAGATTTAAACATATAGAACATCCCCCCACAATGGCTCCCACCATGAGGGACGGCACAAAGTCCAGTCCCCAACCCCAGTTCACCCATAGTCGAGCCAATTGAGGCCTCCACAGTTGCCTCTACGGAGGCCCGATGTTCCTGGCCTTTCTCGCCGGGTGATGGTGCTCCGGCGTCGGGAGAATCCTCACAGCGGCCTGGAAACCCTGGAACGGCCGCTTCCGTACTGGAGGCCGCGGCTTCCAAAGCCAACAAGGCCGCGCCGGTTGGAGCTCCACTACTGGCGATCTCGTCGCGAGATCCCAGGCTCCCAATGTACAGTTCGGCGCCGCCGCCCGCAGCTGGCCGCTCCTCAGACCCGCAGCTCCGCGATGTTGTTCCCGGCGGTCTTCAGCTCACCGGAGCTCCAGCGCGGCGACCCGGACAAGGCATCGCCCGCTCCACGATAGCGCTCCAGCGCTGTGCCGCTGCCGAAACCGTGGTTCTGGGCGGTCCCCGACAGGAAACACCACTCCAGGCCCGCTGGTAGGCCGCGAGGACGGGTCGAAGCTGCAGCCCGGAGAAAAGCTGCCTCTCCGACCAGGTAGGGACCCTGAAAGGTAGTTTCCCCCTTCCCCCCCCCCCCCACATAAAAAAGTCTAGAACTCCAGAAACAAAAACACTTTAACTAACTAAAAATTAAAAAAAAGATGAAAAGACGGACAGCTGCTGGCTGGGCAGCCGCACACAGGTCAGCGCCCCCGGAGGAGAGTGCCATTGATGTAAGGCCCAGCGCCATCACTGGTGATGTAAGGCCCAGCACCATCACTGATGATGTAAGGCCCAGCGCCATCACTGATGATGTAAGGCCCAGCGCCATCACTGATGATGTAAGGCCCAGCGCCATCACTGATGATGTAAGGCCCAGCACCAACACTGATGATGTAAGGCCCAGCACCAACACTGATGATGTAAGGCCCAGCACCAACACTGGTGATGTAAGGCCCAGCGCCATCACTGATGATGTAAGGCCCAGCGCCATCACTGATGATGTAAGGCCCAGCACCAACACTGATGATGTAAGGCCCAGCACCAACACTGATGATGTAAGGCCCAGCACCAACACTGGTGATGTAAGGCCCAGCACCAACACTGGTGATGTAAGGCCCAGCACCATCACTGATGATGTAAGGCCCAGCACCATCACTGATGGTGTAAGGCCCAGCACCAACACTGATGATGTAAGGCCCAGCACCACCACTGATGATGTAAGGCCCAGCACCAACACTGGTGATGTAAGGCCCAGCACCAGCTGTGATGATGTAAGGCCCAGCGCCATCACTGATGATGTAAGGCCCAGCACCATCACTGATGATGTAAGGCCCAGCACCAACACTGGTGATGTAAGACCCAGCACCATCAATGATGATGTAAGGCCCAGCACCAACACTGGTGATGTAAGGTCCAGCACCATCAATGATGATGTAAGGCCCAGCACCAACACTGGTGATGTAAGGCCCAGCACCATCAATGATGATGTAAGGCCCAGCACCAACACTGGTGATGTAAGGCCCAGCACCATCAATGATGATGTAAGGCCCAGCACCAACACTGGTGATGTAAGGCCCAGCACCAGCTGTGATGATGTAAGGTCCAGCACCATCACTGATGATCCTGACATCTCCTCCTCCTGAGCAAGACTGTTTGATAGAGGGGTGAGGGGGCAACTCCGGAGGCTGCCTGTACCTCTGCCCATCACACAGGGCCCACCATTCTCACCCACCTTCCACTCACAGGAAACCTGCCCAAGATCATCGTCTGCTGGACGTGCAGTTGGGAACTGCTGTATTCTCAGTTCCAGCTAGAGGGGATTCTCTGTAGTTGGCCCTACCCTTGACTATCCATCCTTTGTGTGATTTCTGCATCCGGTTGTTCAGAGACCAAGGGACTGATAAACTGGATGTTAGTGAACAGGGAACTGGCAAAGGCCCCACACCGAGCAGAACCTGGGCATAGTTCCACACAAGAAGCATTTTATATGCTGTAACTTGTCTCCCGCATGCCATTGGGTTCCTGGAGAGTCGTAACTGGATTAGCTCACCTCATATTATTGCATTCTTCTGTCCTCATGGAACATACTCAATAATTTCAACGGAGCAAGGTTTGAGAGTGTTCTCAGCAGCCAGAGTTATAACTGAAGTCTGTCACTTCATTGCAAGCTGGGATAATCCGACTTGTTCCTGAGGCTGGGAGATCTCCCAGACCCGAGTGAGGGAGTTGTGGAGTTTCTCCACTGGTCTGGGAGCTTTATGCCTTGGGGAAAGCTGCGGAATGTGGGCCGAGCTGCCAGGGGCAAGGCTCATGGAGGCAGAGACAGGCAGTGCTTTGCTTATAAATGGAGAACATCTGTGGAGAACATGGATAGGTGACGTTTCAGGTCAAGACCCTTCTGAACACTTATTGTTTTTGGTGACGGAGCACATCAGTAGAATACAGGTACCAGCACCTCTAAAATGGTAACAACTTTTAGTGTAAATTAATTTTTAATGTGGTTGATTTTATTCCTTTTAGTTATTTGTTTATTAAATTCACAAATCAAAACTGCATATGGAGATATATTGATAGATAAAAATACTTGATAAATGTGGCTTAATTTTTAATTGATGTGCGTACCATCACCTTTTTATCTACTGGAAACAGGCCATTCGGCCCACAATGTTAATGCTAACCAGTAATCACCTATCCACACTCATTGCATCTTCCAACACTAGGCCACTAGTTTTCTACGTCTAGGTAATTCAGGATACCTCTCAATTGTTGTCAGTGTTTTAGTTTAGAGATACAGCATGAAAACAGGCCGTTCAGCCCACCAGGTTCATGCTGACCATCCATCACATGTTCACACTAGCTCTATGTTATCCCACTTTCTCATCCACTCCCTACACATGAGAGGAAATTTAAAGAGACCACTTAACCAACAAATCCACACATCTTTGGGATGTGGGAGGAAACCGGAGCATCCAGTGGAAGCCCACACATCACAGGAAGAACGTGCAAACTCCACACAGGCAGCACCCAAGGTCAGGATGGAGCCTGGGTTTCTGACGCCGTGAGGCAGTAGCTCCACCCACTGTGTCGCTGTGCCACCAGTAGGCGTTGGTATACAGTGGCGCAGTGGATAGGGCTGCCACCTCCACCCACACACCAGTAATGTACATTGCTGTGGACTGACCAAGCATTTTGCCTTTGACAATGCAATGCAGATACCTCGTCTCACTGCTGTACTTTGATCTTCTCACTTGACAGAGCCACTCTGAAGAACAACGGTGGCCAGGTCTGCATTCACCCGAAGACAAGATGGCTTCGCAACAGAAAAAGATACCTGTAAGGAACAAAACCACAACGATGGCTGTCTTTCAAGTCTCTTGCACTTTAACTGAGATTAAGTACACTAATCGCAAGCTAATGTTTTCAAATGAAATAACTTTGTTAAATTAGTGAGTGTGCAAAGCGCACTTCCTCAGGTTCCTGTAACAATGACTCCCTCTCACATCAATGGTCACAACAGTTCTGAGTCATTGGAGCAGGATAACTTTGGAGAATGTTGGCAAAA
Source organism: Amblyraja radiata (assembly GCF_010909765.2). Taxonomy (NCBI): domain Eukaryota; kingdom Metazoa; phylum Chordata; class Chondrichthyes; order Rajiformes; family Rajidae; genus Amblyraja; species Amblyraja radiata. Next base: position 904,047 of record NC_045992.1, read on the forward strand.
TTCAAAGCAATAATAAGAGGCAAATGGATTAAACTTTACCTGTTATATAGACACAAAATGCTGGAGTAACTCAGCGGGACAGGCAGCATCTCTGGAGAGAAGGAATAGGAGACCCGTATTCAGACTCAGCCACCCATTCCTTCTCTCCAGAGATGCTGCCTGTCCCGCTGAGTTGCTCCAGATTTTTGTGTCTATCTTCAGTGTAAACCAGCGTCTGCAGTTCTTTCCTACAAACTTTACCTGTTTGTGGAATAGTTCTATTCATCATGGAAAAACCTCCCCTTCTTGATTTTTCTAAGGAGCCTGGCTGTGTCCAAATAAATCAAATAACAACCATCGATAGTGGAAATTGTCCCAATCCAGTTCAAGACTCACCCTTTAAATTCAACCCATTGATGGAATGTGGAGCATAGCAGGCCACATTGTAACTGAACATAGAAGATAGGACATAGACCAGTCCACCATAGACCAGTCCAACATAGACCAGTCCAACATAGACCAGTCCAACATAGAACAGTCCAACATAGAACAGTCCAACATAGAACAGTCCAACATAGAACAGTCCACCATAGACCAGTCCAATATAGACCAGTCCAACATAGACCAGTCCACGCCGCCTGCCACTTTTGCGGGCTGGAAGAGTCTGTGTACCACGTGTACATGGAGTGTGTGAGGCTGCAGCCACTGTTTGAATATCTAAAGGGGCTGCTCCTTGCCTTCTGGCTGCATTTTTCACCCACCATCCTCATCTTTGGACACCCTGTGCGTAGGGGAGAGGGTAGGGCTCAAGATGTCCTGGTTGGGTTGCTCCTGGGCCTGGCCAAGCTGGCCATCCGCGAGTCACGGCGCCAGACGGTGGAGGGCTCTACCCGAGCCAGCTGCCTGCCCCTTTTCCGGGGTTACGTCCGTGCCCGGGTGGGATTAGAAAGGGAATACGCCCTGTCTACGGGCACCCTGAGGGAGTTCCGGGACCGCTGGGCACCGAGGGGGGTTGAATGTATCCTTGACAAGGATTGTAATATAATTGTTTAGCAGTTGCTTAGCATATTTGTTCGTCTTGTATTATGGTGGTGTTTTGTTTTATTGTATTGTCAATACTATTTTAATATTTGAATAAATATTTTTGATTAAAAAAAAAAAAATAAAAAAATAAAAAAAATATATAGACCAGTCCAACATAGACCAGTCCATATAGACCAGTCCAATATAGACCAGTCCAATATAGACCAGTCCAATATAGACCAGTCCAACATAAAACAGTACAACTCCATGGGCCAAGTTAGTGCCAGGAAGTTACACTTAATGGGAGATACACAAAATGCAGGAGTAACTCAGTGGGACAGGCGGCATCTCTGGATAGAGGAATGGGTGACGTTTCGGGTTGAGACTGAGAGTCAGGGGAGAGGGAGACACAGATATGGAAGGGTAATGTACCTTGTATTTTTAACGAGCCATCATTACCTTGCAGGAAATCCCTGATGTAGACGCTGCCATGATGTGCGGATCCTGTGGGCCTTGTCAACACATTTATATTCCATGGAGACTGCGATCTGCTTCACTCAGTAACCAACTATTGAAAACCCAGCGATATCATTTACCAGCCAAACATTTATACCAGCATGTGCTGACCAATGCTTTCAGATTCAGTGTAATGACCATCTCTATATTGGTTTCACCTTCCACACGCTAACCTTATGTCTGAACAAAGAGGAGCATGCGCAGGGCGTGACAAGGCAGTGCCTCTCAGTGGTCTGGTTTGGACCCATCTCTTCTTGCACAGCCTAAAGTTGTAGGACAACTTGTTCTATTTGATCTTATTTGATTGTGCACGCCGGGTTGATTGCATTCGTTGAAACAGGGCGGACCACGTGAAGGTTGCAATCTCCCACCCCGACCTATGTATTGATGTGACAACCCAACTTGCTTCTTTCACCACATAACTTGCAGGAACTCAACTAACCAATAGAACATCTCAAAGACCTGACCAAAAGGATGGCAGGCCCACTGCGGGCAAGTTGGAGTGGTGCAGGAGAGATTCTCCTACATGTTACCTGGGCTTGTGCGCTTGAGCTATAGGGAGGTTGGATAGTGCTGGAGCTTAATTCTTTGAAGGGTAGGAGGTGTGAATTTATAGCGATGCACCAGATACATGGTATATACGTGGCTGGTCCAGATGAGTTACTGTTTAATGGTGACGCCAGGATATCGATACAGGAGTGTAATAAGAAGGAACTGCAGATGCTGGTTTATACCAAAGATAGTCACAAAGTGGTGGAGTCAGGTCAGGCAGCATCTCTGCAGAAGATGAATAGGTAACATCTGAAGAAGTGTCCCGACCCGAATCATCACCTGTTGATGTTCTCTAGTTTGCTGCCTGGCCTGCAGAGTTACTCCAGCACTTTGTGTCTATCTATTGTTACTGGAAACTTGGTGATGGTGAAATTGAATATGGAGTTGGTGTTTAGACTGTCTCTTGTGTTGGGGGGTAATATTGCTTTGCCAGTTATCGGACCATGTGAATGCTAGCCAGGCGCTGCTCTGCCGAGGCAGGAGCTGCTTCATTCTCTGACAACAGCACTCCACAGCCAACCTTTCACCTTAAATGGAAAGCAGAGGCAGCGGTCGGTCGACAGTGAGGTGGCGGCACCAAGGGAAATGATGCATCAGTCCCAGACCACAGGCCAACAAAACCCAGCAGGAAAAATAAATAATAGCAGTTACCCGCCGGCCCCATAAACATTCATACATCACAAGGGGTCACGAGGGATAATCTGTTGGTGTTTTGGTCTGCTTCTCATAACACATAAACTTGCTCTGCTAAATATGTAGGAAATACACTTTACACATGCTTACAGTACGGCATCTAAAACATTCATGCTCCTTTTCATTTCTTGAATGCTTTCTTTTGAAAATTGCCTGTAGCTCAGTGATGGCTCTCCCACCAGCTCTTGACCCTCTCATCCCCTCCCCATCCCCCTCTCCCCCTCTCCCCCCTCACACACCTCGCCCCCCTTGCCTCAAGTCACCCCGTTCCTGTACAGTCTTCCCTACACTCCCATCCCCCCCCCATCTCCGTTCCCCACTCCCCCCTCCCCCTCAGTCACCCTGCTCCCTACACTCCCATCCCCCCCGTCTCCGTTCCCCACTCCCCCCTCCCCCTCAGTCACCCTGCTCCCTACACTCCCATCCCTGAGTTCCCCATTAATCCCCCTCTTTCCCCTCCCGCCTGTCCCCTTCCACCCATTCCACTCCCTCTGGCTTTACATTTCATTCCTCTTCTTTCCTTATCTGTCACTCTTTTGTCACCTCTGGTCTTTGTCACTTCCTGCACCCATCTGGCCATCACCCCCCTCACCTGTATCCACCTATCACTTGCCAGGCTCTGTCGCGCTCCCACCTGTCTTTTCCAGCTTTCTCCACCATCGTTCCATCAGAGTGAAGAAAGGTTTCAACCCCAAACATTATCTGTCCATTGCCTCCACAGATGCTGCCTGACCCGCTGAGTTCCTCCAGCACTGTGTGTTTTGCTCTCAATGTTAGTTCAGCTCAGTCACCAGCTGCTCCATCTCTGGCCTTAAATAATGAGTTCATTCCTGTTCAGCCTGAGCTCATAAATCTGGACATCCCTTTTCTTTGGTCTGCGATGTCCCATCTACCTACTGAAACACGCAACAAACATCACAGAACAAGGTGTTCTCCTGAAAACTCTGACCACTGGTAGAATAATCCACTAGGCACCTAATCATTTGAAGATTACTGCTGTGCTCCTAATATTGAACAAATCACAATGTGCTGGAGTTATGCCCCTGTCCCACCTAGGAAACCTGAACAGAAACCTCTGGAGACTTTGCGCCCCACCCAAGGTTTCCGTGGGGTTCCCGGAGGTTTTTGTCAGTCTCCCTACCCGCTTCCTCTACCTGCAACCTCCGGCAGCCACCTGCAACCTCCGGGAACCGCACGGAAACCTTGGGTGGGGCGCAAAGTCTCCAGAGGATTCCGTTCAGGTTTCCTAAGTGGGACAGGGGCATTACTGAGCGGGTCAGGCAGCATCTGTCTATTCAGCCTATGGAGGGAATACCTCCACAGATGCTGCCTGGCCCGCTGAGTTACTCCAGCACTTTGCATTTTGCGCAGGATCCCAGCATCTGCAGTTCCTTGAGCTCCAAATGTTCATTGTCTCTGTGACAGTGTTGACCACTTTCCAAGTCAGTTGATCGGAAGCAACATTTATTTCTCTTGCAGCCTGCCACAGCTCAGATAAGATGAATATAAAGATGCACAAATTGAGGAGAGCAATTGCCAAACAAGTTGAAAGAAACAAGCCCAGACAAGTCTCTATTTGGCAAATTAATACGTCAATGCATCTCGGCAAGTTGACGCTTGCAGTTCATTCAAAACATATAATGGAATATTATTAACATTAACATATGGGGTACAAATATTATGAATATAAATGTAATTCTATTCAACAGTATCAATGTCTGGGGTGGGATGGATACATTTGTTTTGGAGTATTTTCTTACAGGGTGGTCTAAATAAAACCGAATTACTTCTGGAAATGGGTTTAAAGGGCCCAAGGGAAGGACTGGGCTCTATGTCACTTGTTATAAACACAACACTCACAATGGAGCTGATCTTACCTAACGATCTGTATCAGCTATTGATTTTGTCCTTGAATATTCTGCATTGTTTCCCAAATATTTCACAAGGACAGTAATAAGCAGTAATTGCAAATTCCGAAGCCTCTCAGTCTGACAACATTCCTGAGCGCGATTGCTTATTGTGACACAATACAATGCCATTTTGTAAGGTTCCTTATAATTCTAAATTTACAGAGTCTTTGTGCTTTACTCCCAGGAGCTCAGCTGGCTTTGTTAGTCGCCGCTGTGTGATTTCCTGCCTCCAATCAGCCACCATTGCAAAGGAAAGTTCAACATTTGTGAAAGTTAAGATTCCTCACAAAGTTTATCTGCTAATCTCCACTGTAAAACTTTGTAATCTGTGAAAAGAAATGCGACTAATTCACAAAAGTTATTGTATTGGGAAATTATTATACGTATTGTTTGTAAGTCTTATCCAAAATAAAAGCATATTGACTTTAATCTTTGCCTCTCCATTGTTGGGGACTGGAGGGTAGACTTTACCATTGGACCGTTGGCCGAAATAGACAGTGTTTGGACTCCAGGTGTGATCATTGTTCATGAACTGCTTTGGGTCGGTGGTAAATGGACACTCTTTCTGTTTTAGCGACAGAAGAAACTGCAGATGTTGGAATCTTGAGCAAAACACAAAGTGCTGGAAGTACTCAGTGGGTCCGACAGCATCTGTGGAAGGGTTTGGGCAGATGACGTTTCTGGTTGAAATCCTTCCTCGTACGTAATCAGTTCCCCTCAACTTACACAGTTGATGTGTTATGTGAAAACTTCACCTATCCATTCCCTCCACAGATGTTGCCTGACCAGTTGAGTATTTCTAGCACCTCCTGTTCTATTGTAAATTTCCAGCATCTGCAGTTTCTAAAATACTCATCTTGATTTTCATTACTCTGATCCTCCAAGTTGGTGCCGAGCCAAGGTGACTCTCTGGGTGCTGATCCCAGAAGTGCATCTGCAATTCCTCATTACAATCTCTCCACTCTTATAAATCTTTATTTCAACAGCATCAGATTTACTGGACTTTATCTTGCACTAAACGTTATAGCCTTTACCCTGTATCTGTACACTGTGGACGGCTTGATTGTAATCATGTATTGTCTTTCCGCTGACTGGTTAGCACGCAACAGCAATACACGTGAGAATAATAGACTCAAGGCAAGGCAAGGCAAGGCAACTTTATTTATATAGCACATTTCATACACGAGGCAGACTCAAAGTGCTTCACATAAAAACATGTCATACAATAAATGAAATAATAAAATGAAATAAAATAGAAGAACTAAAAGAAAAGAGAAGCAAAATTAAAAATGCATTATAAAAAGTGCAAAAGTTAAAAGTGCAATGTAGTTAAGATTTAGCTGAAAGCTAAAGTAAACATAAAAGTTTTCAGTCTTGTTTTAAAAGTGGTCAAAGTTGAGGCAAGTCTTAAATCTTCAGGAAGTTTATTCCAGCTATTTGTTGCATAGTAACTAAATCCTGCTTTCCCATGTTTTGTATTTACTCTGGGAATCACTAGCAGATTGGTTTCAGAAGATCTAGAAGGCTTATATAGTGGAAGCATGTCAGTGATATACTCAACTAAAACTATTTGGTCCATTTTATGGGAAGTGACTTTCTGAAGCCATGCTGTGTGTTCTCCACCATACTCAAACACAATAACCTAGCACTTTCACCACCAAATTTCTGAAGCAAGAAAGTAACCTGAGGCAGTTTTCTAGAGAGTCGCGGGCAAGAGCAGATGACAGAGAGAGCCTTGTTCAATCAACAAACATTCTTTAATGAGGTTGACTGTTGTTTTAAGACTGAAGGGTCTACACTCCAACAAGAGAAAAATATTCAAAATGTTTTTACACCACCACAAAATAAACACAAATTGGGAAACTATCTGACCACCTCCACTCAGTCACCAAGATAGATCGTACAGGCAAATCATTTTGGTTGTATAAAATTAATTCAGGACCTGTTCTTGCATGAAGAGGCTCCTAGCATTAGTTCTGAATGTTGTATGTTGTTTTGAAGTAAGCCCATGGCTTTAACTCAGGAGGTTGAGTCGAGGTCACATTCCAGGCTGCTCTCTAGTTAGTGATTGTCCACAAGGGTCTGTCCAGGCCACCTCAATCCAACACCCATGGGACTATTCTAACCTACTGACCCCAGCGCAGACAAGGCAATACCAGCCCGTTAATCTGGCTCCCAGCCTCACAGTCTCATTAATCTTGACTGAACCACAATAACATCAGCAGTAGCCTGGTGTTGGTGGGCTCAGCAACCCGGCCCCAGACACCGTCGTCGCTGTGGCTATCCCTTGAGGTCGAGGATGATGATCTACGTTCTGTAGTTTTTATGGACTCTCAGGTGGCTCATGAGTCCAATCCTGGCTTTGAAAGTTCTTTGACATTCAGGACATCCAGATGGCAGATCGGCCTTTGGTTGTTGCTGCCTTTCCTTCTGTTTTCTTCTCTTTTCTTTTAATTCTGCTGCTCACAGAATGAAGTCGCCTGTGCGTGTGTTTGTTTAACGTGTACTTGATGTTGCACGCCAAGAAGCACATGGTCCTTCACAAATCAATCAACTGATTCCAATAGCAAGGGAACCAAGTCGATTGGAGCCGATAGATCTGTTGCAGCCTTCATCCACCTTCACAGCCGTTGAGTTCAGGATCACTTTGTCCGCCTGGTCCGTCGTTGAGGTCTTGTAGGTTGGATCGTTCCTAGTCTGAACCCTCATCCTCGACCTTACCGCCATGGGTGGCCGTACCAGAAGCTGGAGCTTCCGATGGCATCGCTCCCGGAATCATGGGGTCACACAAGCCTCGTCACCACCACAAGGTCAATGGTCCAGACACCACACCCCTTCCAATGTGGAGGCCAACAGCCAATGATGCACCACCCACTGTGGGCATGGAGAGAAGAACGGTTGGTGGTGGGGACAGAGGGGGTCCACACAGACCCTCACCCCTCCTCATCCTCCCCCCCCCACCTCCTCCTCCACTCCAACCCCCCACATCCCCACCCCCCAGCCCTCTCTCCAACCTCATCCTCCCCCCCCCCACCTGCTCCTCCACTCCAACCTCCACATCCCCATCCCCCAGCCCTCTCTCCAACCTCCTCCTGCTCTCCCACCTCCTTCTCCACCCCAGCTTGCACCTCACCCCCCCTCCTCCCCTCCTCCCCTCCCCTCCTCCCCCAACACAACTTCTACACCATCTCCCTCCTCCTCCTCCTCCTCCTCTAAATGGGGGCTCATGGATGGCAGATGAGAGTGGAGGAGACTGTCCATTCCCTCCTCAGATGCTGCCTGACCCGCAAAGTTCCTCAGGTGCTTTGCTGCTCCAACCAGCTGCTGGAAGCTGTCCACCACGTTAGAGGCACTAGAGGTCTTACGATCCTTGCATTTCTCTGCCAGAGGTTTGTGTTTTTATTGCAGGTTTTATTGGGTGAGTTATCTGGGAGAGTTCTGGCTGGCAGGATGATTCCTGGATTCTTTCTGCCTGCAACCTTTCAAAGGCTCGCTGCCATGAGTTGATGTTACATTTTAACCAACATTCTCAAACGCTCACCGCTGTAAGTCTGTGGAGATTTGTAACTTCATAAAGTTGCTGATTATTTCCAGTTGTCGTGGCCGAGCTTCAAATCTTCTTTTCCAGGGATCAAGACTCTACAATTTGCTTTCCAAATTGGAACAGAATTGTGTGGGGCATTAACTTGCCCTTGGAACAGGTACTAGATGGTTTACGTTGGGGTCTTGCAAACAGAATGGAAATAAATCAAAGGACTAAGAGCTTGTTGATGATGACTGAGTGAAGAATATTAGTTTAGTTTAGTTTAGAGATACTGTGTGGAAATGTAACCATGTTGCACTGGGATTACAAACAGGAACAATTTGCAAACATAAGTAATAACTAATAAGTTAAGTATATCTTATTTTGACTGTGACTTTGGTTCCAATACAGACTTTAGTTTGCACAATATTATGGGTAGCTAGTATTGGGCTCAATCATTTATTCTATTTTTGATTATTTTATATCATTTATGTGTCATTGTGTTCACAGATGTGTTAAGCTGCAGCTAGTAAGTCTTTCATTGTTCTTGGTATATATGTGACCACTAAAGACTCTTGACTCATCAATCTCTTCATCCCCTGCATATCTGTGTGTCTAACTAAACATCTCTTAAACATCACTATCATATCGGCTTCTAAAACCATTTCTGATTGGTAATTCCAGGCATCGATAAATCTGTGTATAAAGGACTTGCTCCGCCCATCCTTCTCCCCCTCTGCTCTCAAAGCTATGTCCTCGAGTATTTCAACCCCAGTTCAGCTCTAACATGGCTCATACTGTGGAGCATTGGAATAAAACACAGAGTGCTGGAGTAACTCAGCGGGTCAGGCAGCATCTGTGGAGAACATGGATAGGTGACGTTTCACAGAGTGCTGGAGTAACTCAGCGGGTCAGGCAGCATCTGTGGAGAACATGGATAGGTGAAGTTTCACAGAGTGCTGGAGTAACTCAGCGGGTCAGGCAGCATCTGTGGAGAACATGGGTAGGTGACGTTTCACAGAGTGCTGGAGTAACTCAGCGGGTTAGGCAGCATCTGTGGAGAACATGGATAGGTGAAGTTTCACAGAGTGCTGGAGTAACTCAGCGGGTCAGGCAGCATCTCTGGAGAACATGGATAGGTGACGTTTCACAGAGTGCTGGAGTAACTCAGCGGGTTAGGCAGCATCTGTGAAGAACATACCATGAGGAATCAAGTACTGTAACTGCAATAAAATTGAAGTGACACAAAACTGAATATTTGACCTGATGCACAAATATAATCAATTTATGGGCTTTAAATACTCCAATCGTGTGGTTTAACGTGGAGTATTTAATCCTTCTCTTTATTCCTCTCTTCTCATTAAACGTACGCCAGATTCAGAATTAGTGATATCTTTGTGCTCATCTCTTTACTTCATCTCATACAAAGTAAAGCGACTGGAGCCGGCTGGGATATGAACCATGTTTAATTCATTATGGATGCAGCTGGATTCAGGACGCTCCCAAATTAGGAGCATGCACTCTCCCACTGACCTTCATGCCTCGTATCTGTGGCACCATCTCATTGCTCTTCCTCTCTGTCAGGCATTCCAAATCCTTTTTCTTGGGACCTGTAACAACTGCCCAAGAGCTTGAGTGACCAAACACATTGTTCACGACCGAGAGACACCACACTGTCGTGATGCACCACAGCTTGGTTTGGGAACAGCTCTGCCCAAGACCACAAGAAATAGCAGAGAGTTGAGGATCTAGCCCGGTCCATCACACAGGCCACACTCCCCACCATTGTAGATGTAGCCCAGTCCATCACACAGACCACACTCCCCACCATTGTAGTTGTAGCCCAGTCCATCACACAGACCACACTCCCCACCATTGTAGATGTAGCCCAGTCCATCACACAGACCACACTCCCCACCATTGTAGATGTAGCCCAGTCCATCACACAGGCCACACTCCCCACCATTGTAGATGTAGCCCAGTCCATCACACAGACCACACTCCCCACCATTGTAGATGTAGCCCAGTCCATCACACAGACCACACTCCCCACCATTGTAGATGTAGCCCAGTCCATCACACAGACCACACTCCCCACCATTGTAGATGTAGCCCAGTCCATCACACAGACCACACTCCCCACCATTCTAGATGTAGCCCAGTCCATCACACAGACCACACTCCCCACCAATGACTCCATCTACACTTCACGCTGCCTCGGAAAGCAGTCAACATATCAAAGACGTGTCCCTGTCCCACCTCGGTCAATCCTTCTTCTCTCCGCACCCGTCCGGCAGAAGGTACAGAAGCTTGAAAGCGCGCACCACCAGACTCAGGAACAGCTTCTTCCCCTCTGTTATCAGGCTTCTGAACGGTCCTTGCATAAGCTAGGGTACTGTCCGATTCACCTCTACCCCATTGCGGACATTGGACTTTGTCTGTGGAACTGATGCGCTACAATGCTGAGAACTATATCCTGCACTCTGTATCTTCCCTATTGCTCTACCTGTTGTATTTGAGTCTGACTTACCTTGATAAACCCAGCCTCAATTACCTCCTCTGGCAGCTTGTTCCATACATCCACCACACTTTGTGTGAAAAAGTTACCCCTCAGATTCCTATTCAATCTTTCCTCCTTCACCTTGAACCTATATCCTCTGGTCCTCGATTCACCCACTCAGGGCAAGAATGTCAATAATAAACATGAGGCTTAAGCTAGCAGCGTATGTTGGCATCTCCTGGGGTAAGACTGGCTGGGGAAGGGACGAAGAGAATCCATTTTAAACAAACAGTTTAATACCTCCACTCAAGGACTGGAAAAGGATGTAATCCAAATATATAAGGAAATTATCTAATCTCTACTCCGTTTTGCTCTTTGACCCTGTCAAAAAGTATTTATTTATCTTTTCCTATCCTCCAAGACTGCGAATAACTAGCGTGTTGTACATGGTTTGCAAGAAGAGGCGGGAGCTGGGTTCAGCCCTTCACTGACCATCCCAACCTGCTGTTTGTAATTGAGCTTTGCTGTCACTCCTCACCCCTCCCCGAGTCTGGACATCTATCGTTCTGATAAAGATCTTGGGAACGGCAGCCTCCAGTGCTGGAATGGTAACAAAGGCGACCTCCACCTCGAGGGTACAGCAAACTGAAAACAGCTGTCAACGTCACTGAACATGAAGCAGTCTCTTTGACAGCAACTCCCAAACCTGCCACCTCTGGCAGACTGAGGACTGGGGCGGGAGGCATGTGGGAACACAACTGCCTGCTGGTCACACTATCCTGACTTGCAAATGTAGCACAGTTCTTTCATGCAGGCAGGCTTTACATCCTGATACTCCCTGTCCAACAGCACGGTGGGAGTTCCTTCATCAGTGGACGGCAGTGGTTCAAAGATGCAGCTCCTCTCCAGGTTCAAGAACAACTTCTCCTCATCTACCACCAGACTCTTGAACACCGCACAACCCAAACCACTGACAACCCTCCCTCTGAAGAAGGGTCTCGACCCGAAATGTCACCTATCCATGTTCTCCAGAGATGCTGCCTGACCCGCTGAGTTACTCCAGCACTCTGTGAAACGTCACCTATCCATGTTCTCCAGAGATGCTGCCTGACCCGCTGAGTTACTCCAGCACTCTGTGAAACGTCACCTATCCATGTTCTCCACAGATGCTGCCTGACCCTATGAACTAGGGGTCACAGTTTAAGGATAAGAGGGAAGTCTTTTAGGACCGAGATGAGAAAATCATGTTTTACACAGAGAGTGGTGAATCTGTGGAATTCTCTGCCACAGAAGGTAGCTAAGGCCAGTTCATTGACTATATATAAGAGGGAGTTAGATGTGGCCCTTGTGGCTAAAGGGATCAGGGGGTATGGAGAGAAGGCAGGGATGGGATACTGAGTTGGATGATCAGCCATGATCATATCGAATGGCGGTGCAGGCTCGAAGGGCCGAATGGCCTACTCCTGCACCTATTGTCTATGTTTCTATGTTTCTATGACCCGCTGAGTTACTCCAGCACTTGGTGTCTATCCTCCTTCATCAACAATCTACTCTGCTCTTTGTATAAAATGACACTCGTCAAGAGTCAAGAGTGTTTTATTGTCATATGTCAGGGATGGGACAATGAAATTCTTACTTGCTGCAGCACAACACAATATGTAAATATGTAAACATATTACATAATTGGGGGAGAGAAAAAAAATAAAAAGTTCAATAAATAACAAATATGGTGCATACTTTAGCTTCCACATAATATTATCATCTGCCTACCTGGTTTAACAGTTAATGTGAAAATAGACACAAGATACTCGTAATTCAATGGGTCATGCAAATCTCTGGAGGAAATGGATGGGTAGCGTTTTGGGTCAGGACTCTTCTTTAGACAGCTTGTAGTAAGGAGGAGAAAGCTGGAAAAGAGAGGTAGGAGATCTGAACAGATAATATATTGTATTATTGTTTGTTATATTTATGTGTTGTTGTGATTAATGTGCCTGTAATGTTGCAGCAAGCAAGAATGTCAATGTGTAGGAAGGAACTGTAGATGCTGGTTTGTACCAAAGATAGACACAAAGTGCCAGTGTAACTCAGTGGGTCAGGCAGCATCTCTGGAGAAAATAAATAGGTGATGTTTTGGGTCAGGATCCTTCCTCAGACTGAGGAAAGGTTCCAACCTGAAACACCACCTGAGAATGGCATTGTCCCTGTCCCAGTGCTTGCAACAATTAAACACTTTTGACTCTTTGACGCCAATTCGAGGTGAGCATTAAATGCTGGGCTTTACAGCAACACTGCCTTCCTGAGTAAACGCCAGAATTTGGACATAAATAAATACTTGACATTATGGGAGTATGCCTTACTAATAACAAGGACAGGCAGAACTTTAACATAATCTCCAGCAGTTCACGATTCCATCTGCAGTTCCCATTTAAGTTTGAAACTGCTGCGGCTAAACTGAAATAATACCATTTAATGAATTCACACATAATCTCCAAAGCTGTGCTGGACCTATGGAAAGTCACTGTGGAAAAGGCATGTTTTAAAAGCTACATGTTCTCAGTTCAATTGTAATGAGAAACATCGCTGGCAGTGATTACTAGCGGGAGATGTGAGCATGTGTGAATCACAGAGGTCATCGGCTTCTCTTAAAATGTCTCTGTTTCAACGTGATTTGCTGCCTAGTGTAGACAAATGTAATTGGAGCAAAAACTCCAGTAGTTGCTGCAAATGTGAACCAAGTGGCAGGAAATACTGGAGGTTCTCAGCAGGTCAAGCAGCATCTGTGGGGAGGGAAGCACCAGATGGTGACTGAGTTGATACTTCCAGCGTGGCCTCTTGTTGGGTGGACTGGTTGGTCTCAAGCCAATGGGAGAGAAGATTCCGATTATCCGTGGGAGACAGTGAGGATGGAGGAGCATTGTGTGGAGAGAGTTGGTGGTACCGTGGGTGAGGAGGGAGGAGCAGGGGAAAGGTCAGTGATAGGGTGGAAGGCAGTAGACACTGAATGAGAAAAGTGATGATAGACACAAAAAACTGGAGTAACTCAGCGGGACAGGCAGCATCTGTGGAGAACATGGATAGGTGACGTTTCACAAAGTGCTGGAGTAACTCAGCAGGTCAGGCAGCATCTGTGGAGAACATGGATAGGTGACGTTTCACAAAGTGCTGGAGTAACTCAGCGGGTCAGGCAGCATCTGTGGAGAACATGGATAGGTGACGTTTCACAGAGTGCTGGAGTAACTCAGCGGGTCAGGCAGCATCTGTGGAGAACATGGATAGGTGACGTTTCACAGAGTGCTGGAATAACTCAGCAGGTCAGGCAGCATCTGTGGAGAACATGGATAGGTGATGTTTTGAGTGGAGACCCTTCTTCAGAAAAAGGGAAATTGGTGCAAGGCAAGTGAGTTAGTAATGGGTCAAGAAGATGGGAGGGAGGGGGGTGAGTGGAGAAAGGAAAAGGAAACATGACTTTTCAATGCTCCATGATAATGATCCTGACCTGAAATGCCATCTCTTCATTCCCTCCACAGATGCTGCCTGACCCGCTGAGTTCCTCCTCTACTGTTTTATGCTCAAGATTCCCCATTATCATTCAAGGAGAACCATATTCTTGCTGTGAGAGGAGGGAGGAGGCGTGGGAGGGTGTGATTGAGGAGAAAGGCTGGAAATGGTCAAACAGAGAGAGTTGTAGAGATAGCAATGAGAACAAGCAGTAGTGGGGAAAATCCCAGAGGCATTTCAAGATAATGGCAAATGTTATACTTAACCAATTGAGATGGAAGGTAAGTATTAATGTTATTGAAACCTTACCTTTAAATAATCATGCTGACAGCATCAATATACAGTCAGGCAGGATATTAAACTATAGTTTAGAAACTAAATGGAAACTGTATATCATTGACTTGGCTGTGCATCAATGAAGTGGAGGCAAACAAACCTATTCAGCTGTTGCACCAATTTGTGAAATATAATACCTGGAATAATAAGCTGGGAAAAGTAAATCTAAAAATATTTCAGTTATGAGTGAGGTTCAGGGGCCGGCAAGGAACTCCAGCCAAAATGTTTGTGAAACAGCCCGCTGCCAATGTTGTTAAAACATATTTGCATCTAGAGGCAAATATAAAGGCCTGTAATATGTGTGTGGGTGGAGTCTGCAGGCAACTGAGGAGACCTTTAACAAAGCAGGAAAGGGAGAAGGTTGATAAATATGCTGGAGAAACTCAGCGGGCGAGGCAGCATCTATGGAGCAAAGGAAATTGGCAAAGTTTTGGGTTGAAACCCTTCCTCAGAGAGTTAGATTTAGATCTTAGGGCTAATGGAATCAAGGGATATGGGGAGAGAGCAGGAACGGGGTACTGATTCTGGATGATCAGCCATGATCATATTGAACGGCGGTGCAGGCTTGAAGGGCCGAATGGCCTACTCCTGCACCTATTGTCTATGTTTCTGTGTTTCTAACAGGGCTGCATGTGAACAGAAAGTCAGTCTTGGAGCAGATTCAGAACATGGACAGTTCATCCTTGCATTTTGCTTATCTTTCATTCATTTGTTCTATATCATTTGTTTCTCTCTCCCCCGACTCTGTCTGAAGAAGGGTCTCGATCCGAAACGTCACCTATTCCTTTTCTCCAGAGACGCTGCCTGACCCGCTGAGTTACTCCAGCACTTTTTCTATAAACCGGCATCTGCAGTTCCTTGTTTCTAAATGCAGTTTAATATTTGGAGAGGTGCAAGTTAGCAAGAAAACTGCTAAATAAATGGTCGGCTTTTGTTGGTGTGGGCACGTCTTTGGAGTTCATATATACAGCTCCATGAAGGTCACACCACAGGTCAATGAGGTGATTAAAAAGGGCCACACACAATGCATTCATACAATACTGAGCCTCAGCTAGCACGAGCCGGGAGGTTATGCTGTAGTTACACACGCCACTCGTAAGGTCACATTCTGTTGTGATGCAGCAAGTAAGAATCTCATTGTTCTATCTGGGACATATGACAATAAAACACTCTTGAATCTTGAGTTCTGCTCACCTTGTTGAAGAATTACACTGGAAAGGCAGCAGAGATTTATTGGGGACTGCAGACACGAGGACAGGTCTGACAGGCTGGGCTTGTTTTCTCTGGAATTGAGAAAGCCAAGAAGAAATGTAATAAAGGAGCATAAAGTTGTGAGGGCGGAGAAGTGAATAGGAAGGTCACGCTGGGCTGAGTGGGGGAGTTGAGGACTTGGCAGAGGCAGCATTGGTGGTATCTCTCCAGTGCCTAGAGTAACACTGACCGAAGTGGAGGGGTGGACAGTGAGTATTGATCTGTCTCGAGATGTGTCCATGGAAACTCCATCACCCTCGTGGGTGGGGTGGGGTGGGCTCACAGCAGCAGTTGGTGAGATCCCCGAGATAAGAGTGGACAAGTTTAGGGAGAGATCTAAATACAAGGGCGAGGATTTAAAGTGTGGGGCTTCAGAGGTCACAAAGGACTCAAAGGTGAGAGGTGAAGGGCAGGGTTGGACCACGAGAGGGTTTGGATGAAGGTGATGATGAAGGAATGAAGGGAATGGGTTTCCAAAGCCCTACGAGTGATGACAGAGCGGGTTAAAGTGCCGCCACTTCTGTTCTATGTTCTACCTGGGGAATAGTGAACAACCTGTGTGCTGGAACAGAATAATTCAAGGTCCTGAAGAAGGGTCTCGAGCCGAAACGTCTCCTATTCCTTCGCTCCAGATGCTGCCTCACCTGCTGAGATTCTCCAGCATTTTTCCAGCATCTGCAGTTCTTTCGTAAACATTTCAAGGACTTTGTTCTGTGAGTGGGAAGTAGGGGTCAGGCTACAGTTGATAATATTTTGCGACCATGATATTTGCAGTGTTTTAAACCTGGCTCTGTTCACCTCAGTCTCTTCAGCCTTGCTGGCCATTTGATTCTGGGAGTAGTGCAGAGAGGGGAACGCTTTCTCAAGGACATCATGCGGTGAATTCAGAACCACGATTGTTGGCGTGACTTTCGCATCCTATTCCTTGGCAAATACTCCTTCAGATTATGAAAGCTGGCCAAGATTTGTAAAACACTTTAATCCTTTGGAGACACAAGAAACTGCAGATGCTGGAATATTCGGCAAAACACAAGATTCCATCACACAAGGATCGATCGGCTGAAGGGTTTGTTTCCATGCTGAATCTCTAAAGTCAACAAAGTCAGTGTTTCTCAAGCGATAATATGTCTTCCCAAGTCTGATTGAAATATAATGCACAAAGTGCTGGAAGAGCTCAGCGGGTCAGGCAGCATCTGGGGAGGGAATGAACAGACAAAATGTCAATGTCCATTCCCTCTAACGATGCTGCCTAACCCGCTGAGTTCCTCCAACACTTTGAGTTTTGCAGTTTGAGTCTTCATTGTTAAACAGCCTGCAGCAAATTGTCTGCATAACTCTGTGTCAGTGTAGCTCAGGGCTAAACACACAAATACTTATTTTGTCCACGATCTTGAGCAGTGTTGCCTTTCAGTTTTCATTCTTTATTGAACGGCTGCCATGCTTCATTGTTTCCATTGGTTCTTGTTCAGTTTGAAGTAATTATAGAAGCCAGTTCCCAAGATAAATTTATTACATTCAGATGTTTATTACATAACATTTAACGTGGAAAGAGTTTCTGCCAGAGTGGAGCTGGGCGGAGGGACATAGTTGCTGTGAGTATTTCTCGGATGTAAAGCAGGGCGAGTGCCAGTGCCCTGGGGGCGATGAGACCCAACCTTTGATGCAGTCCCTAGCAATCACAGTGGAACCCATAACTGCGGTCAATGCAGCAGTAACAGAGCAGTAACAGAGCAGTAACAGAGCAGTAACAGAGCAGTAACGGAGCAGTAACAGAGAGCAGTAACAGAGCAGTAACAGAGCAGTAACAGAGCAGTAACAGAGCAGTAACAAGGAGCAGTAACAGAGCAGTAACAGAGCAGTAATAAGGAACAGTAACAGAGCATTAACAGAGCAGTAACAGAGCAGTAACAGAGCAGTAATAAGGAACAGTAACAGAGCAGTAACGGGGCAGTAACAGAGAGCAGTAACAGAGCAGTAACAGAGCAGTAACAGAGCAGTAACAGGGAGCAGTAACAGAGCAGTAACAGAGCAGTAACGGGGCAGTAACAGAGAGCAGTAACAGAGCAGTAACAGAGCAGTAACGGGGCAGTAACAGAGAGCAGTAACAGAGCAGTAACAGAGCAGTAACAGAGCAGTAACAAGGAGCAGTAACAGAGCAGTAATAGAGCAGTAACAGAGCAGTAACAGAGAGCAGTAATGGGACAGTAACAAGTTGCAGTAAGGGCAGAAGACTCAGGGCAGAAGGCACAGAAGCTTGAAAGCACACACCACCAGGAACAGCCCCTCTGTCATCAGGCTTCTGAATGGTCTTTCCATCATCTCAGGCACTGTCTGATTCACCTCTACCTCATTACAGACATTGGACTTTGTCATTTGTCATTTTCTGCACCCTATATCTTCCCTGTATGTGAGTTTGACCTGACTATTTATTTATGATATATCTGATCTGAGTCGATAGCATGCACAACAAGGCTGTACCTCAGTACACGTGACAAAGATAAACCTAAACCTATCTCTAATATTCCTTCCACCCAAACCACGGACATTATCGTGGGGGAATAATATTTTCATTCATTTACTTTAGGCTGCCAGTAAATGGCAAGAGATTTCAATTCTTTGAGTTGCTTTTAACACATTAGCAAACACATTCACAGTAAATTCCTCTGTGAAATGTTTTAGCAAAGCCCTTCACCTGATAATGTGATAGCTGTATTATAGTGGTGCACATGGGAACAACATGTCCAGTTTGTAACTAGGTCTCACCAGGAGGTAGAGGGCCAGAACCTCAGTCCTTTCTGAACCGTGGTGAAGGTGTGGGAGGTGAGTGGACCGCGTGTTTGAGGTTGAAGGAGCGGGTGGAGTGGTGGGCCGCTGGAGTGGCCAGGGATCACGTTGATCGAGTGGAGCTGGAGGCCCCACAGAGGCTGAGCGTGCGGATCAGAAGTGTCCCGCAGCGGCATGGAGCGGCATGGAGCGGCATGGAGCGGTATGGAGCGGCATGGAGCGGTATGGAGCGGTATGGAGCGGCATGGAGCGGTATGGAGCGGCATGGAGCGGTATGGAGCGGCATGGACCGGCATGGAGCGGTATGGAGCGGCATGGAGCGGTATGGAGCGGCATGGAGCGGTATGGAGTGGCATGGAGCGGCATGGAGCGGTATGGAGCGGCATGGAGCGGTATGGAGCGGCATGGAGCGGCATGGAGCGGTATGGAGCGGTATGGAGCGGCATGGAGCGGTATGGAGCGGCATGGAGCGGCATGGAGCGGTATGGAGCGGTATGGAGCGGTATGGAGCGGTATGGAGCGGCATGGACCGGCATGGAGCGGCATGGAGCGGTATGGAGCGGTATGGAGCGGTATGGAGCGGCATGGACCGGCATGGAGCGGCATGGAGCGGTATGGAGCGGCATGGAGCGGTATGGAGCGGCATGGAGCGGTATGGAGCGGCATGGAGCGGTATGGAGCGGCATGGAGCGGTATGGAGCGGCATGGAGCGGTATGGAGCGGCATGGACCGGCATGGAGCGGCATGGAGCGGCATGGAGCGGTATGGAGCGGTATGGAGCGGTATGGAGCGGTATGGAGCGGTATGGAGCGGCATGGAGCGGTATGGAGCGGCATGGACCGGCATGGAGCGGCATGGAGCGGCATGGAGCGGCATGGACCGGCATGGAGCGGTATGGAGCGGTATGGAGCGGTATGGAGCGGTATGGAGCGGTATGGAGCGGCATGGAGCGGTATGGAGCGGCAGACAGCGCTGGGGGACATGGACAACATCACCAGGCCAGGCCGACACTTCCTACTCCAACCCAGTGCCATCGCCACGACAACCGGCCTTTATGGCCAAGGTAAGACTCTGTATTTTTAAGGACATGAAACTTGAAGAGCACAAGATGACACCGGAAACATGGTGACTCTTTGTCTACTGCCTCAGTGAAGCTTACTATTCTTACACTACAATTGTTGTACTTTTGTACTTACTTCTGATTGTGCTTACGTATAGAATGATTTTACTGAATCGTTTGCAAAACAAATAATTTCGTTGTGGCTAGATATATATGAGAACAAAGTACGATATACCCATTGGCCTGTGGTCTCAGGTGGACATGAGATGTCTCCATGCTCCACCTCATGGGACTGATGGGAGCACACAACTCCAGCCACAGTCCGCCCATCCTGTGGCACACTTTA
The DNA here is from genome assembly GCF_010909765.2 of Amblyraja radiata. Taxonomy (NCBI): domain Eukaryota; kingdom Metazoa; phylum Chordata; class Chondrichthyes; order Rajiformes; family Rajidae; genus Amblyraja; species Amblyraja radiata. The sequence continues at coordinate 924,018 of NC_045992.1, forward strand.
TTAAATTCACTCTTCGAATCTCTGCCAAGTTTAAAAGCAGTGAAGTCATTTGCTGAGTTTCACTGTGAGTTAAAGCTGCCATTTCTTCACTAAATTAATAACATCGAGCCATTAGTGGCCTCTCTGCTATGTTTATCTTGATCGGCATGTAGTTTCCCATGAGTTCTACATCAGGTGCAGTCACCACAGTGAGAGGGTTACACTCACTGTACAGAGTGGTGAGTTTCAATTATTTTGAATGATTTCCTATTTGTGAGCTTTACTTATCCCTGGTGTTGAATTGAGCTGCATTGGAGCCAACTCCAGATTCAGGGACAGTTTCTTCCCTGCTGTTATCAGGCAACTGAACCATCCTATCATCCTTTTTAGGGCCGACAGATGGCACAATGGGCTAAGTGTTCGGCTGGCAACCGGAAGGTAGCCGGTTCGAATCCCGCTTGGAGTGCATACTGTCGTTGTGTCCTTGGGCAAGACACTTCACCCACCTTTGCCTGTGTGTGAATGTGTGTGAGTGATTGGTGGTGGTCGGAGGGGCCGTAGGCACAGATTGGCAGCCACGCTTCCGTCAGTCTGCCCCAGGGCAGCTGTGGCTACAGAAGTAGCTTACCACCACCGAGTGTGACTGAGGAGTGAATGAATAATGCGATGTAAAGCGCCTTGAGTATTAGAAAGGCGCTATATAAATCCCATCCATTATTATTATTATTATCATCAACTAGAGAGCGGTCCTGATCTCCCATCTACCTCATTGGAGGCCCTTGGACTATCTTTAATTGGTCTTTACTGGAATTTATCTTGCACTAAACAGTATTCCCTTTATCCGGTATTTGTGGATGTACGTGATTGTGAGCATGTAGTCTTTCTACTGACTGGATAGCACAAAACAAAAAAGTTTTTCACTGTACCTCAGTACACGTGACAATAAACTAAACTAAACTATTGGACATTGTGTTGGAAGATAAATGCTGGGCTGTTCTGCACAGGTTCAGTCGGCAGTGGGGGAAATTAAGCAAGAGATCGGTGTCTAATGACCTGAATGTTGGGTTTACAAAGGTACATGGGGCGGGAGATTGCAATCTCCACGTGGTCCGCCCTGTTTCGAATAATGCAATCAACCCGGCGTACACAATCAAATAGAACAAATTGTCCTGGAACTTTAGGCTGTGCACCCCATACGCAGGAGGAAGACAAAGGTACATGACATCTGAAGAGAGGTGAGGCCATTCAGGCATCTTTCAGTTTGGTTTATTGTCACGTGTACCGAGCTTTTGTTGCGTGCTAACCAGTCAGCAGAAAGACAACACGTGATTACTATCGAGCCATTTACAGTGTACAGATACATGATAAGGGAATAATGTTTAGGGCTGGATAAATCCATCAAAGTCCGATCAAGGATAGTCCGAGGGTGACCAATGAGGTAGATAGTAGTTCAGCACTGCTCTCTGGTTGTGGTAGGATGATTTAGTTGCCTGATAACAGCTGGGAAGAAACTGTCCCCGAATCTGGAGGTGTGCGTTTTCACACTTCTGTACCTCTTGCCCGATGGAAGAGGGGATCTTCAAACTGCAACCCCCACTAAAGACCGACTCAGATGCCATCAGTTCAGTGGATTGATAGTTCACGATGATTGTTCCATTCTCAACGCAACAGCAACTACCAACCAGGTTGATACGTACGATGGGAGACGTACACCATCATTGAACACAGAGGGAGAGTTTCTAGAGCGGAGAGTGTCAGGACACTGTGCAAACTCTCTCCCTGGCTGAACTGTGTTTGATAGCCAACAAAGATGAAAGTGAATTGCAATTGACTTTGGTTTTTTACAAATATCCTGTCTTTTCCTGCCAAAGATATGTTTAAAGTAATGTTTGTTGGATTTGGTTCGTGAAATTAAAGCTCTATCAAGGATTAGATAAAGTGGAATTAAAGGCAGGCATGATTCTATTAGCTCTGTCTCACACACACAGCAGTGAATCAATGCCAACATCCGGAGCACAAACTTTGTGCAAATGCAAGAAGTCTGGAGGTTGGAGAGGACTCAGGTTGTTTGTCATTGAAGACCTTGCAAAAAGGTTCAGATTACTGCATTCATTACCACGCTGGATTAATTAATATCACTGATCACTGGCAGAAGATCAAATGTCACTATATTGCAGCTGAATTGTTGGAATCCAAGAGAGAGAAGTGTACACCATTGATACGAACATCACCCAGAGTTAACATAACCAAGTGTGTAGGGAGGAACTGCAGATGCTGGTTTAAACCGAAGATAGATACAAAAATGCTGGAGTAACTCAGCGGGACAGGCAGCATCTCTGGAGAGAAGGAATGGGTGACGTTTCTGGTAGAGACCCTTCTTCAGACTGTCTGAAGAAGGGTCTCAACCCGAAACATCACCCACTCCTTCCCTCCAGAGATGCTGCCCATCCCGCTGAGTTACTCCAGCTTTTGTATCTAACTCAACCAAAGGTGGAAGGGGAAACATTTAATAGCAACCTGAGGGGCAACCTTTTCACACAAAAGACAGTGGGTCTGTGGAACGAGCTGCCAGAGGATGTAGGTGAAGAAGGTACTATAACAGCATTTAAAAACATTTGGACCAACATGGTAGGAAAGGTTTTGAGGGATATGGGCCAAAAGCAGGCAAAGGGACTAGATTGGAAGGCCGACATGGACAAGTTGGGCCGAAGGGCCTGTTTCTGAGCAGTGAGACTCTAAAGTTAATATCTACATGGGGTAATTACTCTGCAATTTTATTTGAAATTCTGTTTCTGAATGGTACGGAGATATGCGCAGATTTAAGAGGCAGAGTACAACATTCCTTTCATATCTATGTCACTTAAGATGAAGAAGACAAACATGTTTAAAATCATGGGACTAAAGTATTGTCAGATTTCTATTTAGGCAAGACTGTAAAAGGAGAGGAAACAAATTGTACAGAATCCTGTAGTTTTCCCCATTCCCACCCAACAAGCATCAGTGTTGGCCAAGCTGGCCATCCGCGAGTCATGGCACCAGGCGGAAGATGGCTCTGCCCGAGCCGGCTCCCTGCCCCTTTCCCGGGGTTACGTCCTCGCCTGGGTGGGGTTAGAGAGGGACTACGCATTGTCCACGGGCGCCCTGGGGGATTTCAGGGACCGCTGGGCACCGCGGGGGGTGGAATGTGTCCTGGACAAGGATTGTAATATAGTTATTTAGTAGTTTACTTAGTCTAATTGTTTTGTCTTATACTATGGTGGTGGGTTCTGCTTTGTTTTATTGTGTTGTAAATACTATTTTAATATTTGAATAAATGTTTTTGATTTATTAAAAAAAACAAGCATCAGTGTACTTGTTGCAAATAATTTTATAGTTTTAAGTACTTTTTAAAGTGAAGCTGTGTTAAAGTTAATTTTACTCAAAATATATCAACCTCATTCTTGGAGATACCATTTTGTGAAAACAAATTAAAAATCCTGCCCATATTCAGATGGACAGGATTGACATTGGATTAAATAGACAAGCAAGTTTCATGCAAGTTAAATGGTTCGACAAAACGATTATTTTCATTGTAGAAACCAGGAACTGTAGATGCTAGTTGAATTTAAAAAGGCTTTGAGTGCTGGAGTAACTCAGTGGGTGAAGCAGCATCTCTGGAGAACATGGATGGGTGACGTTTTGGGTCGGGACCCTTCTTCAGAGTTTATTTTCTTGGCCAGTTTAATGTTTGTCCACTAACTTCCACCAGATGTTGACGGCACCACTCTGCGACTTTAAGGTATTACACTGACCAATCTGTGCGCTCACCAACCTTACATCATCAAAAACAGATTATCGAGTCATTATCACATTCTGGATTCCAGCCTTCAACTTGCCCACACTGGCTGTTGGGTTGGGTTGAAGTACAACAGTGTCACACTTCAGATGTACTTCACTGGCTGCGACAGACTTTGTGAAGTCCTGCGTTTATAACATCCAGGTTTTTCTTATCATGATGTATTAGTATGGGTATTAGTTTATTATAGTCGTGTACTGAGGTACAGTGAAAAGAGTTATTTGCATGCTATGTAGGCAAAGCAAATCACCAGTACAACCAAGTCAAGCATAAGTACAAAGGGTAGTATATTTTTTAGAGTTACAGAACGAAAACAGGCCCTTCGGCCCACCGTGTCCGCACCGACCAGCGATCCCCGCACATTAACACTATCCTACACACACTAGGACAATTTACATTTATACCAAGTCCATGAACCTACTAACTTATACTTCTTTGGATTGTGGGAGAAAACCGAAGATCTCAGAGAAAACCCAGGTGGTCACGGGGAGAACGTACAACCTCCGAACGTACAGACAGGCACCCGTAGTCGGGATGGAACCCGGGTCTCTGGCGCTGTAAGTGCTGTAAAGCAGCAACTCTACCGCTGCGCCACCGTGCCGCCCTACGGAAAATATACCAGAGTGCAGAATGTAGTATTACACCATTATAGTGCCTGAGTTATAGAGAAAATGTCCAGGTTCCACATGAGGTAGATTGGAAGATGAGTAGATTGTTCACTGTATGGTCTAGTTGCCTAGTATTACTGAATATAAATTTATTGTGTTGATGATTCTTCTGTAACAATTGAACGACTCTTGACTGCTGAGTTATAGCGTTTCACTTTTACAAGAAAGTGCAGATAAGTGCAAGAGACACATGAAGGTAGGTTGGGAGATCGGGATTACACCCTGAGCTAAATAGTTGCTGAATCTGGTAGTACGCGCTATCGAGCTCTTGTTTATTTTGCCCTATGGGAGTGTGGTAAAGAATGTCCTTGCTTATGTTAGCTGCTTACCCAGGGCAGCATGAAGTGTAGATGGAGTTGATGTGGGGGAGGTGAGTTTGTGTGATGGACTGGTCTGTATTTATAACTCATTGCAATTTCCTGGGGTCTTGGACTGAGTCAAATGCAAGATAAGTAGTGGTGATTGGCTTGTCACCACTTTAATCTTCATTGTCGGACCCTTAGCATTAAACCTTGTTTGTTTTATCGTATGAATGTGCTAAATTGGTGACATGTCAATGTGAAAGATGGTGAGACTAATGTTGGTGCAGTCTTAATGGATTCAGACCGGTTTCCATCGACAGAAGACAGAGCAATATATTGCAGCATCCATCTGAAGTGATGGCGTTTCAGTCACTGACAGAGACTGGAGACATTCTGGTGATTTGATTGTAATGGATGCAACCAGCAGGAAAGTGTATTTCTGACACATGTTTACATTATAGACAGAGATTACAAGAGTGCTCAGAAATACTTAGCCAGGAGTAGGAGAAATACAGAATTTATTCCTTGCAGTTGATAATGCATGAGGTTGTGATGTGGAGACGGATCTCAAGCCTAATGCATCGTGGAATCTATTAAATAACAATGTCTGGCTGCTGAGAATGTCCTGAGTGAAGTTTACAAGCCTATCGTTATTCTGCCCAATAGCAAGAGGAAAGGAGAGGCGTTAATAGGTCTCACGCACCATCAGTTCACCTATGGTCTTTCAGCTGCTCTCTTTGGTCTGGGTGGCAATGGATGTCCACATGTCCACCTAGGTCCTCCTTCCACCTAGGTTCCCCAACTAGACAGAACATCTCCCAGTGAGGAGTAGCTGAACAGCAGGAGGCCATTGACAAGACAGGCCAGACAACGGGCAGCTTGGCCAAGGCCAGAGACACGTTTGGCCCTTCTCCTCCCAGCCGTCATGTTCCACACGTTTATCCCTCTCCACCTCCACATACTGTGACCGTCACCCACACTGAGCCAATACTTCCTGCCATCCCAGATCCATCAATGCCCATTGCCTGATCCTGATCTCCCAAATGAAGAATGATCACTCTGGTTTAGGATGCAGGAGAGCCAGGTGCCCGTGAAGCTGTGTGCAATGCGGCAGTGATCGGACTTTGAACGCGACGACTCTCTGGGTCCTGTCCCAGGAGAGGATCCATTGTACACACGTCCAGTGGGATTTTACTGGGTGGCTGCAGAACACATGCTGTATCACTGAACATGTGACAACAACAAACGTATTTGTTTCAAGTCAAGTTTATTTGTCACATACACATACAAGATGTGCAGTGAAATGAAAGTGGCAATGCCTGCGGATTGTGTAAAAACTATTTTTTGAAGTCTCAACCCGAAATGCCACCCATTCCTTCTCTCCCGAGATGCTGCCTGTCCCACTGAATTATTCCAGCATTTTATGTCCACCTTCCATTTAAACCAGCATCTGCAGTTCCTTCCTACACAATAACAAACTATGCTGACACTAAAGTAAATTACTTAATAGAGGAAGAGAGAAAATCTGGCAGAAAATACAGCAGTTTTTTGTTTTTTATTTGAATTTCACATGAACTCATAGAGTAATATTTGAAAGATAGACACAAAAAGCTGGAGTAACTCAATGGGTCAGGCAGCATCTCTGGAGAAAATGGATGGCTAACATTTCTGGTTGGGGCCCTTCTTCAGAGTAATATTCTAACGTATGAAACAATCTCTAATTTTCCACTGTATTTCCACATCAACAGTAAACGTTGACTGGTTTGATGAGTGGGAACATATAGAACATAACATTTTTGGCCAATGCCTCCATAAATAGTACAAGCAGGCTCTATGTATTTCACATTGTGTTGTACCACCAATTAATGGTGTACATTGAGCATTTTTTGTGCAGTTGGATTACATCCACTGGGAATGGAATCCATCCTGTCAAAACCAATTTAATTTGAAATCTTATTAATGTCAGCTCCACTTAAGTTGGCATACAACTTGATAATAATGCTTTGCAGCCGTTTTAGGACCTATATTTGCCTGAACCAGCACGCAAACTGATTTTGTTTATTTGATGTGAAACCCGTCCTCCTGCATAATAAGGTTGCGAGGGATTTTCACACATCTAGGACTTCATTTTTATCCAATGCACAACCTTGTTTCTCGTTGCAGGGACAAGTGGCATTAACCAACCTGGAGATACAGGATCAACCCCTCACTGTCTGTTCAGTGACAGGGTGAGGAGACCTTTGTCACTTTCCTCATCTTTAATATCAGTACAACTACTGCACTGGAACAACAGTGCTGGAGTAACTCAGCGGGTCAAGCTTCTTTAGTCAGAGGGTGGTGAATCTGTGGAATTCATCACCACAGATGCCAAGTCAATGGATGAGTTTAAGGCGGAGGTTGACAGACTCGTGATAGTATGGGTGTCGGGGGTTACGGGGACAAGGCAGGAGAATGGGGTTGAGAGGGAAAGATAGATCAGCCATGATTGAATGGTGTAGTAGACCTGATGGGCCGAATGGCCTAATTCTGCTCCTAGAACGTACAAACTCTCTGGAGGACATTGATCGGCGATGCTTTGGGACCAGACCCTTCCAGCATCTACAGCTCCTCATGTGTCTGATCTACATCAATAGTAGTATAAAATAAAGGAGAAATCAATGCTGTTGAGGCAACACTCACACACAGCTGATTCATCACAGCTACTGATGAACAAGTGAAGCCAATTGGGACCAAATGTAAACCATTGCAGGTGCATGTGCCAACTAATAAAATAATGAATTATGCTAATTTTAAATCAATTGAAAGCTGAACCATTTATGGTCAATTTAAACAAACCATAAATTACATTCAACCCTGGAGACAATTAACAAATAATGGCCCCAAATGAGTCTAATTATAGCTGCAACCAATTGGATTCCCAACTCCAAGAGCCAGATCTGATGCCTTGTTGCTCAGGACTAATGAATTCCAAATTGATATAATTTACTGCCTTGCAAATTGGACAATTATTAGGCTGGTGTTTTCCACACTTTGCCCAGCCCTGAGGCTGTTTCTGGGAAAGGAGAGCAAGCCCTTTATTTGTGGCCGGGGGGGCCTTTGTTATTTTTAACATCAAAATGCTGTGTGCTTGAAATGCACCTGAATCTGGAATGTAGACTCTGTCTCCAGTTTGGCTCCTAGAGAGCTTGGAGTGCTTTTCTCTGTGTTCTGGGGACATAACATGGCAATCTGGGGATATCAAATGGCATAGTCTCTAGGCAGAGCAGAATGCTGCTTGTAATATACACTGCAGAATGTTGATCTCCCAAACACCATCGGGTGAAGATTGTCTGCTCACTGGGCTGTGCGTTAGTGATGGACCCTTCCATCCATCTACCCCAAGTTTCAAAATGGTTTAAAGATTCTGCAAATAAATACTCAACTATGGTTCAATTGAAGTTTATTTGTGAGGGGCTATACTTTCTGTCACAGGATGATGGCAAAAACCATTAAAACTAGTTTGCAGGATCTCAGCTTGCAGTTATCTTCAATTCATCAAAGCAGCAGTCTACAGTGACACTTGCAGGAATACGTTTTGACTTGGCAGACTCTTGCTATGTTACTGAAATCGGCATTGTTTGGCTGCCAAGACCAGAAAAGGAAGTATATTGATTCCCCCTTGCTTTGCTTTCCTGCTTAGCAGAAATAGATTGGGAAAGAATGTGGTAATCAGAACATAACTGGGGAAATGGAATGATTTTACCTTGTATAATCCTTGCCAACTTTCTCTCTCAGACCTTCACAAGCCTAAAATAATCCACATGCAGGCACCTTGCTGGCTGCTGATGTCATACACTTAGACATAGGTTTATAAAACTAAACCCAGAGCCACTATACATTTCCAAACATTAATATTTAAAAATGGATCATTTAAACAAGCAGGGAATAAAACTTCACAGTTTACTTCAAAGAAGCAATATAATTTTAAAGCACGGCAAATTATACCCTTGTAGATTTTTTGTCCTGAAATCTTTCAGGGGATCTTCCTTTATTTTGAAACAAGTGTGAAAGATGAAGAGGTGTATCTTTTCCCTCATACTTGAATTAATGGGTTACTGCTGATAAAACCAAAGCACATTTCTGGAAACATTTGAGACTTAACCCAGCGCCATGTGTTTCCAATCCCAGTTACCTGGTGTTGAAAATAGTTTGAACAAGTGAGAGATCTCCTGACATGGAACATTAACGAGAATCAAATGGCCACACTCCAACCCACACGGACAATGTCACTTCTGATCCCATCATCACATCCAGCCAAGATCCAGTCTACTTAATCCTATATCATCAGAAATAAATACCAGCTATTACGTAATATAACCAATGCACTCTTATATCCTTTTGATTATTCTAGTTGTCAAGATGATATCTGAGATTTTTCTCTGTAACTGATGAATCTGATGTAACATTTAAAAAGACAAAAAAATCACAACTTCCTACAAGAAGACACAGAGTGCTGGAGTAACTCAGCGGGTCAGGCAGCATCTCTGGAGAACATGGATAGGTGACGTTTCACAGAGTGCTGGAGTAACTCAGCGGGTCAGGCAGCATCTCTGGAGAAAAAAGGATGGGTGACATTTTGGGGATTATAATCTATTTTACTCAGCCCAAGTTAATATAATTACCAAATTTAATGCATAAAGGTGCCTGTTTATTCTCCTTTTTATTAATATGAAGCCCATTAATCATGATAAAACTGCCAGATTTCTTGTGTCATTTTTGGTTAGTCAAATGAATTAAAGCAGATTTCTTTCCAAGTCATTGGAGATTTAATTGAGGGTTGTCTTTAAAGTGCACGCATGAACGTTTAAGATACTATGTCCTCGTGGGTTAGATGGACATTAAACCTCTGCAACATTCCTCCTGGGAAGTTGCTAGAATGGATTTGAGCTAGACTTTCATGAAAGAAAAACCACAGATGCTGGTGAACTAAAGGAAAAACAGACAAAGCTGGAATGGGGATGGCACAGGAGCGCGACGGTAGAGTTACTGCCTCGTAGCACCAAAGACCCGGGCTCGATCCTGACCACAGGTGCTGGCTGTGTGGAGTTTGCATGTTCTCCCTGTGACCGCGTGGATTTCCTCTGGGCGCTCCGGATTCTTTCTCCCAACCCAAAGATGTATGGGTTTGTAGGTTAATCACCCCTGAGGTGTGGGATGACATAGAACCAATGTGGACAGGTGATCAATGATCACTGTGGGTCGAAAGGCCTTTATTCAAACTGTAACTCTAAACTAAATTCTCCGGAGGTCAGGCAGCATCTGTGAGAGGGGAAATGGTTCACCATTCGACAAGGAAGAAGTTATGACAAAGAATTTCTGTGAAGAGAAATTCTTTAGAATTGTTTAAATAAAATTCCTTGTAATAACCATGATGTCACACAGCTCCTGCCTTACTGTTAGAAGTTGATGCACAGAGGCAGTCTCTGGTATTGAACCCACGCTCCTCACTGAAGCACATTACTGAGTGATGTCCACGATGCTCGGTGCCAGGAAATAGATACAACATCTCTCCCTCCTCAGCCCAAAGGCAACACAACTAAAGCGCATCACCATGCCGGGGGATGTATCGACAGCATTCTGGAATATTCCTTGATGTGCACATAAAATAAACTTGCCCAGTACGTCAGTCTTTGCCCCTCTAACTTTGCCCTCTAGTCTTTGACATTTCCATTTTGGGAAAAACATTCTGACTGTCTACCACATCTATGCCTCTTATATACTTATTGACTTCTCTAACGTCAGATAGCCCTTGCTTTCCCTCTCTATCCCTCCCTCTTCCCAGTTCTCCCACCAGTCTTATTGTTTCCGACTACATTCTATCTCTGTCCCACCCACGCCCCTGACATTAGTCTGAAGAAGGGTCTCGACCCGAAACGTCACCCATTCCTTCTCTCCAGAGATGCTGCCTGTCCCGCTGAGTTACTCCAGCGTTTTGTGTCTACCTTATATACTGTTATCAGATTTCCCCTCAACCTCTGATGCTCCAGTTTGTCCACGGAGCTACAAGCTCTCTAATCCAGCCAGCGTTCAGCTACAGCTCACCTGCACCCTCTCCAAAGCCTCTACATCATTTTTGTCAAGTCAAGTTTATTCATCACATACACATACGAGATGTGCAGTGAAATGAAAAGTGGCAATGCTCGCAGACTTTGTGCAAAAATGGAGCGATCAGAATTGTATATAATAGTCCACATGCGGCTTAACGGAAGATAGACACAAAATGCTGGAGTAACTCAGCGGGACAGGCAGCATCTCTGGAGAGAAGGAATGAGGAAGATTTTGGGTCGAAATGATTCGGGTGGAAACCTTTCTTCAGGCTTAACCAAAGTCCTACAATGTTGCCCCATGTCTGACCTATGAAGGCTAACATATCCTATGCATTCTTCACATCAAGCACCTTGATGTCCGAACATCAAATATTAATTATACAAATTTTAACATCATTATGATTCTATTCTCCGATTTCTTAAAACATATTTTGTCTTTTCTTCATTTGAAGAAAAGGATGAAAGAGACATATCTTTCATTTACATTTCTTTTCCTTTTCCTAAGTGTGTTACCCAGTGTCCATAGGGCAGCTGGACAGCATTGTGCTCAAGGTAAGAATGTTTCAGAAACTGAAAGGTCTCCAAGGATTATTAAGGAAGGAGTTGACGCATCCTGTCGATTTACTCCCTCTAGCCCAATCGGAGTTGGTGAGGAGTGGCTTCTGTTAATATAAATGGTGCTTAAACCACACTGCTTTTAGACAGATTTAACCAGAAATTCTTGTGCAGTGTGAACTTCACCAAACAAGCAGCCATGAGCCTGAAAGTGTGTGTCGTGGTGGTCCTGTTGATCGGGGTCATGTACATCAACCTATCACAGGGTAAGTGACTGCTATGTTTAACAGCAAATGCATTAGGATTCTTCTGGGGCAAGGAGAAATGTTTGTGGCTTGTACTTTCCTTTCTATCGAGTGTACATCTAGATAGTCTGAGCAGAGTTTGAAATGAGACAAAGGGTTTGGCAACGAGACATTAATGTAACATTGCATTCCAGATTAAATTATTATTTTTTATCTTTTCGTCTTGACAAAGGCAGAGTGCTTTGCGGCCAACTTTTGCCATTTGTTAGGCAATAAATCAGCAAGTTTATATCTTCATTGTAAATACAGCTCTTGATATATTCTCTTAAAGGTTCTGATGATGAAGCGAGCTTGTTTTAATCTTGTGTGAGCATTAGAACAGAGTTGCTATGGAGTAGAGTAGTGAAGAGGTGAAGCTGTTACAGTGGGCTCCTGGGAGATGGACAAACCTTTGCTGTACGTCCAATGACACAGATTGATTCCTAATATGTTGGCAGTAACACTTTTTCAGTGGTTTACGTACCGCATGCCGATTGTTCACTGCTGAAAATTGCAACAGCATGTCTTAGTAAAGATTAAAACAGCTATCAGATCTGTCCAACATGGCTATAGTGAAAACAGATTGACAGCTGTCATCATATATTAATGAAATGATGGGATCAGTGAACTACAAAGTGAGTGTCCAGAACAATCCATGCAATGTTCCTTCTGCCTGGCCTTTTCTCAGCTAAGTTCACGTCAGTAGTTGATTGAACTGGGCTCTGAGTCACCAGCTGTTCTGCATCACAAAGACATGTATAGGTGGCGAGATTTTCCTCACGATTCCACCTCTCCCTGCTCCATCCAACCTGGCAGTGACTCAAAATGATTCTAATCTGGTGTGTGTGTGTGCGCGCGCGTGTGTGCGTGCGTGTGTGTGTGTATATGTGTGCGTGTGCGTGCGTGTGTGTGTGTGTGTGTGTGTGTATATGCGTGCGTGTGTGCGTGCGTGTGTGTGCGTGCATGTGTGTGTGTGTATATGTGTGCGTGTGTGTGTGTGTGTGCGTGCATGTGTGTGTGTGTGTGCGTGCATGTGTGTGTGTGTATATGTGTGCGTGTGTGTATTCCACACACTGGCTCTCTGCCTCACAGTACAACATAGTGCAGGAACTGGAGTAATAGCGAGTGTCCGTGGCTGCAAATTATTGGAAGAGTAATATTTATTAATAATAATAATCATTATTAGAAATAATAATTTGCCACGGAATGCATGTAACAACTGAAACTGGTCAAATCCAGCCGGGAGCTAATGAATCCAACTAACAGTAGTGTTTCAATAAAATACTGCGGGAGACTTTTTCTTTAAAAATAGTTTTGTTCCAGAACAATTTTCTTGGTTGGAGATGATGTGAGGGTATCTGATGCTCAGTTTGATTGGAGTCCATGGAGATGTACATGTATGAGTACACCTGGCAGGTGACAGCACGACCAACCTGCAGGGTGATTGCATCTGGAGGAACATGGAGCAATTGAGTTAACGTCTTCTCTCTCCCTCTCTCTCTCCCTCCCTCTCTCTCCCCTCTCCCTCCCTCTCCTGCAGAGAAGCCGACTGCAGTTTTGAACCGGTGCATGTGCAGAGGGGGAGCGGCACAAATCAACGTGAGGAACATCAAGGGTCTGCAGCTCATCCCCATCCCAAACTGCCCAATACAGCTTATGTGAGTACACACATACCTCAGTCCGCTCTGTGCTACTCCTTACTGTCCAAGGCGACCATCACTTTTAAAGTCAGAACTCCTAACAATGCCATCAAACCTGTGCGCACTGTAATGGAGTTTTGATTTCCTGGGGTGCCGGCATTTTAAATAGTCAAAGGCCAACCTGAAGTTTCTATTTGAAAGTAAAGGTTCATTTAATAAGCCAAGTTTATTGTCATATGCACAATATGGTGAGGAACAGGTGCGATAAAGATGGTGCTTGCAGCATTGGCACAAACAGATAAAATATACGGTGTATATGTAAGTTATGTAAGGTAGTGAAAAGGAACATGACCGTGTGTAAAAACAAGACGTCAGTGCAAGACTCAATTAGTAAACAAGTGCGTGGCAGTGCAAGAGGTGGTCGGTAGTGTTCTGTTAGTGAGGTAGGGTTAGGATTGTGCAGATCGGTTCAAGAACCTGATGCTTGTAGGAAAGTAACTGTCCCTAAAGCTGGTGGTGTGGGGCTTCTGTACCTCCTGCCCGATGGTAGCAGTGAGAAGAGGGCTCAGCTCGGATGGTGGGGGTCCGTGATGATAGATTCTGCCTTCTTGATGACAGTTGCCACCTTCTTGATGATAGATGCCACCTTCTTGATGATAGATGCTGCCTTCCTGAGGCAGCATCAGGTGTGGATGTTCTCGATGTAAGGGAGGGCTGTGCCCCTGATGGACTGGGCTGAGTCCAACACTCTCTGCCACATGTAGGCCCCCTGCATTCGATAACTGGTTAACACTAAACTCTGCCAACATTAAATGAGCAGAGACAGAAATAAAGCCTAATTACATATATACAGCAGCCATATGCCTGCCTTATTCATCAATTTTAAATCCTGCACAACTCGTTCAGAAAAACCACAACGCTTAAAACGTTCCCAATACTAAATACTGTTTTCTGCAGATTTATTGTCTAAAAGTTTATTGCGTAAAGTAATTGGCTTAATTCTGTCAAAATGCACAGGATACTTGCAAACATCTGGTGTGTGTGTGTATTACTTGTCACAAGTATTATACACATGCACAGAGACTTAATTGAAAGGCTGCAGTGGGTCTGTGGCGAACTATAGAGTCTGCAGCTTCCTATAAATGCATCTGTAAAGTAATGTTATGTTGTAATGAACTGATGGTGTGCTAATGTGACAACTCGAGTGATGAGCTAAACAGTGAAGGAATGGCTATAATAGTGGACACAAATCCTCACATATCTCCATTTAAAGACATATAGTTGAGATATATTTTAGCTGCATGTAATCTGTAGTTTGTGTTCATTGATGCTATAATATTCCTTCATTAAATAAATCCATCAACGAGTACAGAAATATTTCAGAATTCAGATTTAACAATAAGAAGCTATTTCTCTCTGTTGTGGATTAGAGCTTTTATCATCTTCCAATCTAATTGTTTTATTTAAAATCACATGTAATAGTGAGAAAATAATGCCTATTTGTGTCTGAATGATGTACTGGAGTGTGGCGATGCTTGCAGGATTCCATCTATAGCCCTGCTCTTTCTTTATGTTACAGAGCCACGCTGAAGAATGGCCGGAGAATTTGCCTTCATTCCAAATTTTTGTCCCTTTGGAGAAATAAGGTGAAAGGGTAAGAATTTAGACATTTTAACTCAAACCCTCAGTTACTTAAAGAGAGCAAGCTCTAAAATTAGCAGCTGAAGAAAGATTTGTATTTTAAAGTCACATTTACAATCTCGTTTCTCTTGTATCACAGAGACAGAGAGTGATACAGCACTGAAACAGGCCCTTCAGCCCAACTTGCCCACACCGGCCAACATGTCCCAGCTACACTAGTCCCACCTGCCCGCGTTTGGCCCGTATCCCTCCAAACCTGTCCTATACATGTACCTATCTAACTGTTTCTTAAATGTTGGAATAATCCCAGCCTCAACTACCTCCTCTGGCAGCTTGTTCCATACACCCACCACCCTTTGTGTGAAAAAGTTACCCCCCAGATTCCTATTAAAATCTTTTCCCTTGCACCTTAAACCTATGTCCTCTGGTCCTTGATTCACCTACTCTGGGCAAGAGACTCTGTGCATCTACCCGATCTATTCCTCTCGTGATTTTATACACCTCTATAAGATCTCCCCTCATCCTCCTGCGCTCCATGGAATAGAGACCCAGCCTACTCAACCTCTCCCTGTAGCTCACACCCTCTAGTCCTGGCAACATCCTCGTAAATCTTCTCTGTACTATTTCCAGCCTGACAACATTTTTCCTGTAACATGGTGCCCAGAACTGAACACCGTGTCCACCTGGGATTACAGGCAGGGCCACAACCTGGACAAAAATACCTGTTGACAGCTCAACACTTCCTTGACGCCATCCTCGAGTGTTAACAAGACACTGGCTCAAGTGACTGAAATGGGACACAGTCACAAACATCTGTCTTGAGGGAGGGATTGTTAAAAGACTGAAACTTAAGAGACAGAGAAAAGTTCAGGGAAATGTGGGTGGTGCACATTGTGTGGCCATGGAGACGGCTGGAGCCATTCTGATCAGCCAAGTGAATTAATCTCTTCTGAAAGTTCAATATTTCCTGAAAAAATATGACATGTTGTCGATGTAATTAGAGTCAGAGAATGTTTTTTTAAGTTTTGTTGCTGGATGTTTTGATTAGCGGTATTGTTATATTGGTCTAGAACATAATTCATTGTAAACATCAAACACACAATGCTGGAGGAACACAGTGGGTCAGAGTGGTGGGAAATGGATAAATGATATTTCATGTCGGGACCTTCTTCAGGCTGGTTGTCCATTCCCTTGCAAAGCTACCTGACCTCCTGAATTCCTCCAGCACTTTGATTTTTGTAACCACAGCTGGCTTCACTCCTACATGCCTTTTGGAATCAAATAGTCAGACTTGTGCAATTTGACATGACTTTCATTGGAACCACATTCCCTTTCTCACTCCACGAGCTGGATGAGTTTGCCGCAGATTCCTCTCGTTATCCTCACAACCGCAAGAATGTAGTTGTACATGTAGCCCAGTCCATCCCACAGATCACACTTCCCACCATTGGCTCCATCTACACTTCAAGCTGCCTCAGAAAAGCAGCCGACATTATCAAAGACTTGTCCCACCCCAGTCATTCCTCCTTCTGCTCCTGTTTGGTAGAAGGTACAGAAACTTGAAATCCCACACTGCCAGGCTCAGGAACAGCTGCTTCCCCTCTGTTATCAGGCTATGAATGGTCCATCCCATACGCTAGGGTGCTGTCCGATTCACCTCTACCCCATTGTTCAATCCCACAACCTGTTTACACGCTTACCAAACCAGGTCATGATCAGCATGATCACATTGAATGGCGGTGCTGGCTCGAAGGGCCGAATGGCCTACTCCTGCACCTATTGTCTATTGTCAAACGTTAGCCATTTTAAAGCGAATATTTATGCTGAGTGCCCTGAAGTTGTTATTTTTGACTGAAAAGCTGGTCTTTATTTTACAGGCAAAGGAGGATGTGAATGATGCCCAGAAATAAAGCCAGCCGCCAGCGGATAGTGAGTCAGCTCACAGGGACCGTGCCCCCCGCGCACTTGTTATGTTACTGCCCCATCACCAGCCCAACTGCTTTGCAAGGCTCCAGCCCCAACCCTCAGCATTGTGTCACAATGCTGAACCTAGCTAGCTGCAAGATGGTGCAAGCACGCATACATTCATCAACGGTGCAGTTGATAGTTTAAATGGAGCGAAACGCAACTATATTACTGCTGCCCAACTCCAAGGCAAGCTCCCGGGGATAGATGACATAGTTAAAGAAAATGATGTGGTGGGACTCAGGCAGCTAATGCAGAATGTGCAGAGAGGAACTGCAGGTGCTGGTTTAAACTGAAGATAGACCCAAAAATCTGGAGTAACTCAGTGGGACAGGCAGCATCTCTGGATAAAAGGAATGGGTGACATTTCGGGTCCAGACCCTGAAGAAGGGTGTCGACCTGAAATATCATCTATTCCTTGTCTCCAGAGATACTGTCTGTTCCGCTGAGCTAATGCCGCTGAGACCAGGTCTGTGGCACTACACACACTGCATTGTGATGTCCAGTCTCACAAGCCTGGCATACACAGCTGTACACTCGTGCTGCTACCTGTATGTTTGACACCACGTTTCATTCCTGTGTGAATCACTCCATCAAAGAACAATCCAGTCCAGCTCCTGGAGAATGAATGAACAAAATCACGCAGCTGCAGATTTGGTGATCTCTGAGTGCCTCTGGCAGGTCTACAGCTGGGAAGGTAAATGGAAATTCTTCCTTGCTTTTGTGAGGAGCCCAGTCACACCTGCAGCACAGGTGACCACTGCCAGGGGACGTCAGCATCTTAACAACACCAAACCCGGTCAAATGGCCAGACCTCGGGTCAGCCTGGCTGGAATTTTCTTTCCTCCAGACTCCAGTTGTCCACATGGATGGTCAGAGCCTTATCTTGGACTCCGCCCAGAGTCACCTTACAGCAGGTTCAGGAGGACCTATCCATGCTCGGTGGCCTCCATGGATCTCCCCTCTGTGGGAACATTCATGGTCACTTTATGGTGTCTCCCAATGACAGCTGGGCTTGGATAAGGAGCTCACCATCGTTGGTCAGCATGGACTTCTGAACTCCCACTCTAGTAGCATGGATTGGATCTATAGGTCCAAGCAACCCCATGGACGAGGGCCCTAGATTAACAGCACTGTCCAGCCAGCATTGTCCAGCTGGGTCCAGATGTACTAATGGAAGGATTGGATCTTCTGTCCCTCCCACAATGGGAGTGACCACATTGACTGCTAGACTGTAAAACAGACCCACAACTGATTAGCTACCTTTGTAAAGTAGAAAGGATGGATGGAAACTATTGTTTGATTTGTTAAGTCTTTAAAACTGCCATCGGAGTATATTATGTCATTAATAGCTTGTTTTGTACATATTGGAATTTACTAACCTTGTCTTGTCATGCAGCGTTTATGAAATCACTGACTATCCAATGAAAATCTGTCATAAAGCTTGTGTTGACCTCTGTCCAGATGCCTAAAGATGCTTCAATGTCCTTCTCCCTTGCTCTGCCTGTCCTCATATTTCCCATATAATGTGAAAAAATTAACAGGGAACTGTCTTCAAGTGTGAACGTTCAATTCAACAATTTTATTTTCTTGAAGGGAGAAATTCCATCAGCTATTTCTCCAGGCAATGGTTAGCACATGCGATGTGTCTACTCTTTTGTACTATTTCTCTGTTCATTTGTAGATGAAGTGTTTTGGATTCTTGATGAAGAAAGTGAATATAATTGACACTGTTATATTCTACTAATTGAAAGACACTGACTACTCTTTTTATATATTGTTTCCTTGTAACAAGTTATAATACTTTTTTTTACACAATAAACTTTATAAATAATTCCTAAAACCCTGTTTTGCTTATTTGATATCTACACGTTGAAATATTTAAATAGCAAGGGAAGGCATCTGGTTGGAAACATTTCCAAATTGCAAAGTGACAATTGATGGTTGGCCTAATGTATATGAACAATGATGACTGTGTCAGAATTGAAGAGAGATAATGTTGGGGAATTCGAATAGTTGGGTTAATATGAGAGAAATGTTGAAGGAAGGCAAGAATCTCTGTGATGTATCCAGGGCAACATCCTTGATCAGCCTCTCAGATGTTCTGACTGAAGAAGATCTCCTCTCCCCCCCCCCCCCCCACCCCCCCCCCCCCCCCAGACAGGAAAGCTGGGAGGCCATTTCCCTTCGCCCCCCCCCCCCCTCTGCCCCCACTGATTTCTGCTCTCCTGTTCTTTGACCACGTGGCAGGTTTTGTCTCAACTCCACCTCTGCGTTTGTAGATATAAGATAGATATAATTTAATTGCCACACAACCAAGGTCGGTGGTATTTGGGTTGCCAGCAGCGGTACAGTAATAAAGAACACAACCACAATAAAAATTTCACACAAACATCCACCACAGCATTCATCACTGTGGTGGAAGGCACAGAGCTTGGCCAGTCCTCCTCCATTTTCCCCCGTGGTCGGGACCACCACCACCACGGGCGTCCAGATGGTAAGGGACAAAGTCAAAGTCAAGGTGAGTCCAGGATCGGCTCTTCCCAACCAGAGACCGCGGCTTCAGGCTGGTTTAGGCCGCAGGCCGGCGGTCAAAGTTTTAAAGTACCAGCCGTGCCGCAGCCGGAAGCACCGCAGTCTGCAGGGCCAGCAGTCGAAGCTCCCCTCCAGGGGAGATTGTACACTTCTATACTGGACCAAACTATTACCAAATATGATCAGCCAGCAATTGAGACTTTGGCTTAGAGATTCAGCATGGAAACAGGCCATTCGGCCCACCAAGGCCGTGCCGACCATCAGTCGCCTGTACATTAGTTCGATCAGATTAGGGACAATATACAGAAGCCAATTAACCTACAAACCTACATGTCTTTGGGATGTGGGAGGAAACCAGAGCATCCGCGCGGTTGCCGGGAGAACGTACAGACTCCACAAAGACAGTACCCTTAGTCAAGATTAAACCAAGGTGACTGGCACTGTGAATCAGCAACTCTACTGCTTCACCACAATGCCGTCCTTTGAAAACAGCCACTGTAATGAAAGATTTATGTTTTGTGATTTAATCTGAATGAGTTCCTGAAGAAAGCATTATGATCTCCCTGGGCAGCTGGGCAGCCATCCCTCACACTAACTGTCAGCTGGAGTTTACGTTGTAATCAAGTCTCCAGGGTTAAACAGAAGAATAAAACCTGGTATTGCCAACTGTGGCTGTGGTGAGCGCATCCCTCCAACGTTCTCTTTCATGTTCTATTTCCGTTTGGGATTCTGGAGAAGTTCTCTGTTGAATGTTGTCGGAGATCAGAGTACTGGAGCCCAGGCGGAAACTCAAATAGACACAAAACTTATTCCTTGGAACTTGAGTCAAAGCGCAGAATCTGGAAACCAAATCGTGCAAACTCAGTAAAATCAAGTAATTGTGTGTCTGTGTCGGCAAGTAAACTCACAATCTTATTCCAGTAAAGTTAGTGTGTCAGATACATGAGGCCACATCACCTGCACATGCATCAAGGAATGCAAATTGAAATAGATAGAACATTAGCACCCAGGTTCCATAGGAGTGTTTATACTCGTCATGTCAGACTTTTTTGGTATTGATTGTGGATTTCATCAGGGTGAATTGGCTTTACCGGAACAGCTGTAACAAGGATACTCATATATTAACCTACACCTAGAAGGATCTCGACCCAAAACATCACCCATTCCTTCTATCCAGAGATGCTGCCTGTCCCGCTGAGTTACTCCAGCATTTTGTCTATCTCTGGTGTAAACCAGCATCTGCAGTTCCTTCCTACACATACATTGTAATCTGCTATACTGCAACCTACACTAACATAATCAGTATCTATCTATCTATCTATCTATCTATCTATCTATCTATCTATCTATCTATCTATCTATCTATCTATCTATCTATCTATCTATCTATCTATCTATCTATCTATCTATCTATCTATCTATCTATCTCTAAAACTCTGATCTTGTTATCTTCCGGTTTGGCGGTCATTCGACTTGCGCAAAAACGGTTCGCAATATTGCTACGGTTTTTCGCCAGTTCACTCGCCATTCTCCTGTGCTGCGCGTGCACTGAGTTTCTTTCCGATCGGTTGAATATTGTCAAAGCTAGCGAGGTTTAAAAAATCTTAAAAACCGCACATGCGCAGATCAATCTCTTCTCCCGCCAGTCAGCGGCGCGAGGATTGGTCTCTTCCCCGTCACTCACCGGGACGGTCCGCCCCTTCCTGTGCCATCGCGTCTTTACTGGAGCTGAGGACGGCCGGCGGAGGTTTCTAACCGGACTTTCGGAGGGACCTGAAGCAGCCCCGCCCCCAGCAGCAGCCCCGCCCCCAGCAGCAGCACAGCAATGTCGACAAACGGAAAGCGGAGAGTCTGGACCCGGCGGAGGAGAGCATCCAGCGCCCACTGTGAGTCGAGACCCTTCTTCAGATTGAAGAAAGCTGGAAGTGATAGGTGGGTACTGGTGAGGAGAGGGAGATGATTGGCAGATGGGTGGAGTAAGTGACAAAGGCCAGAGGTGAAGAGGAGACTAAAGGGTGTCGGACATGGAGAGGAAAGGAGGAGTGAACAGTAAACCGGGAGTGAGCTGGAGGCAAATGTTTATTCATGAGGTCACCTTAAACACATCACGGAAAGGGAATGGTCGTGGGTTACCCATGTGAAGAGGGGCAGTGTTAGTCCACTCAACTCACTTTGTTATCCCAAGTCAGTGCTAGTTCAGGCCTTTATCATTGATGGCTGATTGGAGTGGACAGGTTACAAGGAAAGAACTGCCTCTCTCAGCACGCCCAGTCAAGTGCTGACACTCGGTAATCCATCACCTCTCCCAACAGGAGTCTCTGGCATCAATACCTTGCCTTAAAAGGCCATGGGCATGGTGTGGGGTTTGTGGTGAGCTGCTACTCTGCTCCGCCTGGTCTTCACATGCATCACCATCAGCAGCTCTGGCCAATTTGCTGCTCTGCTGGAGGTTTCACCTCCACAACATCTGCTCTTGAATAGTCAGTTTCCCCACAGCAGTGACATTGCTCCACATGTGACATCTACTATTGGTTACTGCACAGCCCAGGGACCAATGCTGACTGGTAGGAACTGAAGCCTCTATAGTTTAATGATCAGGCTTGAGTCATGGAGCTGTACAGCAAGGGAACAGGCCCTTCAGCCCATCTTGGCCATGCCAACCAAGTTGTAATATTGGCCTAAATTGTACAGCACAGAAACTAGCCCTTTGGCCCACCTTGTTGGTGCTGGCCTGTATATCTAGAACTAGCTGTGTAGCATAAGTCAAGAGAGTCAAATCAACTATTTATCAAATAAATAAATCAAACATATATTTGTCATATGTAGCAACAATGGAACAATGAAATTGTTACATGCAGCAGCACAATAGGTCTGGAAACTACATATACATAACGTATAATTAACACAACATTCAATAAATCTCAACACTAGTACAAAAACTCTCGGTGTCTTTAGTGCAACCAAAGACAGTCGGTAGTTTATAGTTAAGGTTGTGCAGTGTGGAAGACCCTGATGGTCGCTGGGGAGAAGCATTTCCTGCACTGGTGGTCATGGTCTTCAGGCTCCTGTACCTTGTTGGCGATGATAGTGGAGTGAGAGTGTGGTGTAGATCCTTGATCATGCTGGTTGCTGTTTAGTGCAACCGATAACCCTCTGCCAAGCACGATGGGTACAGAGGCAACTTTACATCAGTGACGGAGATGGTGTGGAACATGAAATACAACGGCATAAAGTGTCTAGCAAAGGGTTAAAAATAACCACCTCTAAACAGCAAACCAGACAGGCCACACACATGGGTAGTTAATGGTGTGTGAAGTTCTCTGAGAATGCTCAGTGGGTTCATCATAGTTTGACTGGGAGAATGTTCTCCAGTGTTGAATGATCACAGAATGATGATGCTGGAACTGCTTTGGGAAACCAGCAAAAGCAACAAATGACCGAACTATTTAGTTGTAGTGACATAAAAACATGGTGTCAATGGTCTCAACAGAGGGTAGAAGGCCTTGTCATCTCTGCAGGAATACAGAAAGATGGATTTTTACATCAAACTTGCAGAATCCTTGGCTAACGGTGAAATACCAAGGTGGGAAGCTTTGCTCACGAGACCCCCACAAATGAAGTAACCATCAGTAAGTCAAGTCAAGAGAGTTTATTGTCATGTGTCCCAGATAGGACAATGAAATTCTTGCTTGCTGCAGCACAACAGAATATGTAAACACAATACAGAACATGAGATAAACGTTCAGTGTGTCTATATACCATAGACCATATATATGTACACAATAAATAAACAGATAAAGTGCAATAGACTGTAAACAAAAGTGCTGGAGAAACTCAGCAGGTGCAGCAGCATTTATGGAGCGAAGGAAATAGGCAACGTTTCGGGCCGAAACCCTTCTTCAGACTGGTGGAGGGGGGGGGGGTCTGGGAGAACAAAGGCTGTTATTCAGCGCTTGCTTGATGTCGAGTTTAACAGCCTGATGGCTGTGGGGAAGAAGCTGTTCTTGAACCTGGATGTTCCAGATTTCAAGCTCCTGTACCTTTTTCCCGATGGCAACTGAGAGATGAGTGTGTGGCCAGGGTGGTGTGGGTCCTTGATGATGCTGGCTGCTTTTTTGAGGCAGCGACTGCGATAGATCCCTTCGATGGTGGGGAGATCAGAGCTGATGATGGACTGGGCAGTGGCCACAACTTTCTGCATTCTTTTGTCCTCTGTCTCATTGGCTCAGTTGATGTTTAAGGAGTTCAGGTATTCTGGAAGTTTGATGTAAAAATACATCAAAGAAGAAGTTCATTGAGTCTGTTGGCAGCAGCAACTCTGGAGACCAAGGGGTGGGTGACATGGATGGAAGACTTTGTATCTGGGACATGAGCAGTGGTTTCCCAAACCCAGCCAGATCTGAAACGTTGTGAAAACATAAACCTCAACACATCAGCGATGCACGGGTTTATGAGAATAATAGACAGGGTTTGGAATAAGATTGGGTTTTACGGGCAACATTGCTGGCATTGGAAGAAGAAAGAATGAGGACTCAAGTTGAAGAGGGACAAGGAAAGGAATCATTGCAGGAGGCATTTCCATGAAGGGCGATTTGAATATCAGGTTAAATCAGGAATGCTAACCGTGGAGTCGGTGACATGATTCTTGCCCCATAATATTGAAACCTGCAAATAATAATAATAATAATGGATGGGATTTATATAGCGCCTTTCTAATACTCAAGGCGCTTTACATCGCATTATTCATTCACTCCTCAGTCACACTCGGTGGTGGTAAGCTACTTCTGTAGCCACAGCTGCCCTGGGGCAGACTGACGGAAGCGTGGCTGCCAATCTGCGCCTACGGCCCCTCCGACCACCACCAATCACTCACACACACACAAAGGTGGGTGAAGTGTCTTGCCCAAGGACACAACGACAGTATGCACTCCAAGCGGGATTCGAACCGGCCACCTTCCGGTCGCCAGCCGAACACTTAGCCCATTGTGCCATCTGTCGTCCCATGAGTATGTTGGAGATGAGCTGGGGTCAGGCATAAGATGTAGTGGACCTAACCATGTGAATCTAATAATTCAAGCCCATATTTCAATGAGTCAGCCATTATCCAGGGCAATGCAGGAAGGAGACAACTATAATTTAAACAAATGCAGATGAAAGATTTCTTTCAAGCCAACATATGAGTAATTGATGTGTAGGAAGGAACTGCAGATGCTGGTTTACACCAAAGATAGACACAAAATGCAAAATTCAGAGTGAAGGGTCTCAACCCGAAACGTCACCCATTCCTTCTCTCCAGAGTTGCTGCCTGAGTTACTCCAGCTGTTTGTGTCTATCTTTGATTTAAACCAGCATCTGCAATTCCTTCCTACACTAAGAAAAAGGAGCAATTCTTAAATCGTTTTTCAGTTCTCTGAAGTCAAAGTCAGTTTTATTCGTCACATGGACCCGAAGGTGCAGTGAAATGAATTAGCCAGCAGCGATACACTTGAAGGAGATATACGTGTCAAGGTGTCAATCCTTGAGGGGATTATTTCCTCCTTTCATTGGTGTTTTGCTCAAGATTGTCGTATCTGCACTTCGTGCCTCCTCAGCGAACCCTGCTTACATTGGTCGATGACCCACATGAGATGTTGGTAACTCGAAGCGGAGGCTATTGGAACGATCCTGGCACCGTTATATGGTTGAGCAAACACTATGCATTACCTGTCTCCACATTAAGTCTCTTAGGGTCACTGATCACCATTTGACTCAATTAGTCATTTTCTTTACCTAGACGACAGAAGTTTAAAAGTCTGACAACTTCACCATTACTACTTGTAAACAGTGCCCCTGACCTGATCAATCAAACCAAGCAGCAAATGAAGCCAGGATTTGTAACTTTAAAATGTTCTGGCAACTCTCACCGTTCAGTTTTGTTGACAGCTGTTCCTTAATCTTCATTGTGATTGAAGGCATCCCATCCAACCTTATCTTTTATTTACCATCATTATGTTTTAACAAGCCTGCAGCCCCAGATGCATGGATTCTCACGAGAGCTGTGACATTATTAATCAGCCTGAGAGCTGTGGGAAGTTTTGAAACAGCCTGGGTTTTACACTGGCATCTCCCACACTCACACACACTCTGGCCCAGCAAAGGGAACACAGCAAAACCTGCACTTCCATCTGGTGGAGAGGAGATAGTCTTCTTCTTAGGCCCCCTTCGGACATGGCTGACTCCAGGGTGCTATTCCCTATATGGAGGATGCCTGTGCGTGACTTTGTTTAACGTGGGGAGACTGGTGCACAGACAGCCACCCCACGGTCCTTGACAGATCTGGGTCAGGATCCAGTGGCATGGAGCCCAAGACGACCGGAGACCCTTTTCTGCTGCAGCCTTCATCCGCCTTCCCAGCCGTTGTGACGCTCCACTAAGGTCAGCCATCGTCCTCCACCTGTTCCACCGTTGAGGTCTTGTTGGATCGTTCTTTGTCAGAGACCTCCCCCTCGACCTTACCGCCATGGGTGGCCCTACCAGGAGCACAGCTCCAGACGGCATCGCTCTCAGGATCTCAGGACCACACAAGCTTCTCCACCACGACAAGGTGACAATCCACGGAGAAGTCAGTGTAAACATGTTGTGGAGGTGGGAGTGTCCCTTCTTTGTCACCGTGCTCGCAAGTCCTTTGAAGCTCACGAGGTTTTGAGAATTAGATGGCTGTTTCCCCAAAAGGAACTTCGTTTGCAGAAGATGAATAGGTTAGTCCTTTGTTAAATAGAATTTATCATGAAAAAGATGCAGTTTCACAAGTGAATTATTTGGTAACCAAACTACCTCCTTTCATTGTGTAGGAACTGCAGATGCTGGGTTAAGCCGAAGATAGACACAAAATGCCTGACCCGCTGAGTTACTCCAGCACTCAGTGAAACGTCACCTATCCATGTTCTCCACAGATGCTGCCTGACCCACTGAGTTATGGTGCAGCAGCATCTATGGAGCTAAGGAAATAGGCAACGTTTCGGGCCGAAACCCTTCTGGAAATAGACAATGTTTCGGGCCGAAACCCGGAAGGGTTTCGGCCCGAAACGTTGCCTATTTCCTTAGCTCCATAGATGCTGCTGTACCCGCTGAGTTACTCCAGCACTCTGTGAAACGTCACCTATCCATGTTCTCCACAGATGCTGCCTGACCCGCTGAGTTACTCCAGCACTGTGTATAATTCTGGTTTGATATAGGCCAATCAATGTATTCAATTGTCGTGATAGGCAGCCCATAAATTTGCAAAACTGGCCTTTTAATTTCAAGCTGATCATTGCTTTCAATGTCCAGGAGAAGATATATTCTTAACGCTGGTTCTTGTTTTGAATTAGTGGCTGCTCCTTTCAAATAAATTTAATCCCCGACAGGGTGAAGAGGTTACTTGCAAAATTAGCGGGGAAATTGGATTGTTCTGAGTGCTAGGATAGACTGGATGGGCAGAATGGTGTAATTTGCCAGGATATACGGGATAAACGTCCATGGATTGCAGGGTAAAATGTGCCCGAATGATTGGTGAAAACAGCACTGTTTGTTTTGTCTAAATGGAAACCTGAATGTCTATCAACACTGTCTCGCGGGAGCCAATCACAATTACCACGGCCATGGAAACAATCATCGTTGGCCAATATGTTGGGACGGACGGTGTTTGGTTTCAGGGCAGCGATGCATTGTGCGGCCTCAGTAATCTCTAACACATGGAGATTGGTGCGGGTGGGGAGAGGGATGCAGTGTAGCGGACCTCCCGACCAGCCAAGGGAACACATGTTGATGTGTACACTCACCCAGGGCAGTGGCGCTGAGGCCAAGAGGCAGCTGATTGCCCACTGCACACTTGACCGAGGCGTTACACATACGGTCCAGTGATAGATGGAGAATTTCCCCCAAAATCAAAATAATTTGTTGTGTTTTCAGCAGGATATTACAGCGCCCTGTGTTTCATCTGTGACAAGTGCGCATTTATGACAGTCCTTGAGTGAAAACAGACATCTGTAAAAGTCATTGGTAGCATGGGATCACTTTGCAACAAGTTACATTGGCCAATCACTTGACCACTGATGGGCTATGATGGAGAAGCTGAATAGCAACAGTCAGCAAAATGTTTTCATTTCCCAGCAATCCATCACATGAACGAGTACCTCATAGTCCTCTTGTGTAGCCGATAACACAATAGTAATGACATTGAATTCCCCTATTGCAGTAACTAACCTGTAAACATTCCCTTCATTTTTCCACACTGTTCTGTTTCCTCTCTGAGTCCCACTTGGATGTTGACAAATCTGATGTACTGAAGGTATGAATGTCATTGTTTAGTTTCAGGGCATATGACAATGAAACACTATTGTCCTGACTCCTTTCTCCCCTTTCCCCTCTCACCTCCCCTGCTGCCTGTATTCGTTCTCCTCCACCTTCCACACGTCTTTTCTCATCTACTTATTACCTTTCATCTCTGGCCATTATCCAATCACAACCCCACTCACCTGTATCCACCTATCACCTGCCAGGCTTAATCCCACCCCCACCTCACTTTTCCAGCTTTCTCCCCCTTACTACAATCAGTCTCAAGTCGCACCTTGACCTGAAACGTCACCTATCCATATTCTCCAGAGATAGACACAAGATGCTGGAGTAACTCAGCGGGACAGGCTGCATCTCTGGAGAGAAGGAATAGGTGATGTTTCAGGTCGAGACCCTTCTTCAGTTCAGTCCAGAGATGTTGTCTCCTGTACAGAGATACAGTGTGCAGCTTGTTCTGTGTGCTATCCAGTCCAATCCCACTGTACATGAGTACAATAGATCCTCTTCTGGAGCAGCACGCAGAGAGTCGCCACGTTCCAGCGCCATCTTGAAAGTCTCCAAAACTTCTGATCTTGGCCCAAGGTGAGATGCAGTTTCTTATTTTCCCATATGTTTATAATTCACCTGCACATCAACTCAACAGGTCTTGAATAGGTTGCATATACAGGTAGGAAAAGGCACAAGTCTTGTTACTAGTTTTATATTCTTATGTTCTTTGGAAAGCCTGAAGTGCTGTACTTTTGACAGTTTTATAATGGTAGTAGATGGAGAGAGGAATCTATATGCAGCACCCCACTGATCATCCATTGATGGAAGGCAAAGCAATCCACCATCGCAATCCTTCCTCAGCAACATGCAGATGAAACCAATATTGATTTTTTTTGAACCATTGCTTTCCCATAATGTAATAATAAATCTTTCACCGGAATGTTGAAGGGAGAGTAATAGCTCGGAACTGTTCCAATAACCTGTCAGCTGGCCAAGTGGTGAACGAGTCTGGTTCTGTGTGTGCTTCTTCTCAATGAGCAGGTTGTCTATGAACTGGTGATTGCTGTACATCACATGGTTAGAATTCTCCATTAATTTCACAGCCTCCAGATATTGCTCGCCAGAATTGTAAGCATCAGGGTATCATGTTAACCCAATAAATGGCGGAATTTTCATATGACCTTGTGTGATTTAGCACTCAGACATTGATTAGCTGCAACTGCACCAACATGCCTGGATGAAATGTTAAATTGAGAGAGTGATGCACAGCCCATTACTCATACATGGAGCTAATATGCAGACTGAACCTTTGACACAAATCAACCTTGCATTGAGAACACAACTGTGGGAAGGCATCAGTTAAGTGACTGGGCCAGTTCACTGCTGGTTGAGTTTGGATCTGTGCGATTTCTGAAGAGGGCAATTTGGCTCAAGCTACACAATACATCTCGAGTTCCAACAGGTTCTCAGTTGTGAGAGGGGAAAGATTTATTGTGAACCTGAGGGGTAACTTTATCCACACAGAAGGTGGAAGGTATATGGAGCGAGCTGCCAGAGGGGACAGGTATAAAGACAGCATTTGAAAGACACCTGGACAGGTACATGGATGGGAAAGGTGCCAATCATGGGCAGGTGAGACTAGTGTACTTGAGGAGTCTTGGTCATCATAGACGTTGGGCCGAAGAGCTTGTTTCCATGTTATATGACAGTGATCTAAGTGCAGGCGGTTGAATTAGTTCTGCTACAATATCTGCATCACGTGGACAGTTTTTAATGATGGCACAGTGAAATCTTGCAGCTAGCGTCCCGCTAATGTCGGCAGAGACTTGCAGTTTGATCATCTACTGCCTCATTCCAAACATGAATCAAGAGGTGACCTTGGCAGTCGGTGTGAAGTATAGTTCACCTTTCACACTGCAAGACAGTGCCATCAGTCCGAAGAAGGGTCCTGAAATCAAACATCATCTATCCATACCTTCCACAGATGCTGCCGAACCCACTGACATCCTCCAGCGCTTTGTGTTTTGTACATGGCTACTGTTGGTAGCCTGGTGCAAGGTATAACTCGCTGGACTGCCCTTCCATAACTAGCAAGGTGTAGATCGCTGGACTGCCCTTCCATAACTAGCAAGGTGCAGATCGCTGGACTGCCCTTCCATAACTAGCAAGGTGTAGATCGCTGGACTGCCCTTCCATAACTAGCAAGGTGTAGATCGCTGGACTACCCTTCCATAACTAGCAAGGTGTAGATCGCTGGACTGCCCTTCCATAACTAGCAAGGTGTAGATCGCTGGACTGCCCTTCCATAACTAGCAAGGTGCAGATCCTAAACCTCCAATGTGTATCTTGACTAAACAGTGATGTTGCTGTTGCTACGTTAGTTGACATCAGCTCTTTCCTCTGTAAATTGTGGTCATTGGACCATCAACCTCACCTCCGTTGAAATGATCTCAGTCCACCTGGCATCTCACCTCTCTCTCAATTCACAACCCATCATCCATCTTGGAATCTGGTGACTTCTCTTCCCACTTCTCCCTGCAACCTTTTCCCTTCTATGGCTTTCCCTTCTTACTTCTAACTCCTGATAAATGTCCCTGATCTGTGGACACTCTGCCACAGGGAGTATTAGACGTCACTTGTCTGAATCATCATGACTTGTAGATGTATATAAAACGATGAAAGATGTAGATAGGGCAAACAATCAGAAAATTGTTCCCAGGTGGAAAGGTCAAAGACTAGAGAGCACAGTTTTACGGTCGGAGGATGAAATTTTAAAGATGTGTGGGACATGTATTACCCAGTGGTGGGTGCATGGAATACACTGCCAGGGATGGTGGTGGCGGCAGATATGACAGAGGCTTTCTGATAGACACATGGAAATCGAAAGTGGAACTCTGCCTCTTGGCGGTGGAGGCCGGCTCTCTGGATACTTTCAAGAGAGAGCTAGATAGGGCTCTTAATGATGGTGGAGTCAGGGGATATGGGGAGAATGCAGGAACGGGCTACTGATTGGGGATGATCAGCCATGATCACATTGAATGGCGGTGCTGGCTCGAAGGGCCGAATGGCCTACTCCTGCACCTATTGTCTATTGTCTATTGAAAGAATGCAGAGGGATGTGGATCAGGTGCAGGCAGGGGAGATCAGTTTAACTTGGCATCATGTTAGGCACAGACATTGTGGACTGAAGGACCTGTTTCTGTGATGTACTGTTCTGTGTTCCATGTTTTCTCAACTTGGCGTTCCTGGTAACTCTCTTCTCGGCATTGCTTATATATTTGTCTGCTCGATGTCCTTACACTTGGTTGAAATTAAAGAGACTCCTTTTGAGTTGCCGTTTGGTGATGGTTTACCTTGGCCCTTGCCGTGTGACCCAATGAGCAGTCCTGGTGGACAAGGCAAGCTCTAGTTTAGGGCTGGCCCCATTTGCCAATGTTCTTCTAGTGAGTCTGGGATACTTGATGGCCAGTTAGACAAGATGAAGAGATAGTTGAATCCAAACACAAGTAGGGTTGGTGCCACAGGCAGGGCCAGTAGTTAGTGACCATCTCCAATGTAAAGAACCACTGAGATGAAAAAGTGTCAGTGCTCAGACAAGGTACAGATGGTAGACTGAAGGACTAGCTTTTTTAATTTGTGATTTATTAGTCAGCTTAGTTTAAATTCCTCAGCTGACAGGAAGCTGGGCCAATACCCAAGTCAATTACACTGGAAAGGATGCAGAGTAGATTCATGAGGATGTTGTTGGGCTGGAGGATTGAGTTATAAGCAGACCAGATTGGCTGGGCTGTTTTCACTGGAGCGTAGGAGGTTAATGGATGACCTTACGGAGGTTTAGAAATTGTGAGGGCAAAGGATAAGGTGGATGTTTTACAGTTGTTTTCCTTGTGTCTAAAAGGGGTGCCTGAAACTAAACTAAACGGCATAGATTTAAGGCAAGTGGGGAAAGATTTAAAATGAATCTGATGTGGGGCAACATTTTCACACAGAGGGTGTGAGCCTGTGGAACGAGCTGCCAGAGGAGGGTATCATTACAATTGATAACACATCTAGATAGGTGAATGGAGAGAAAATGTTCAGAGGGATATGGGCAAAATGGAGTGACCAGCTCAGGTAGACATCTTGGCCAGTACGGACATGTCGGGCTGAAGGGCCAGGTTCCATGCTGTGTTGTTTTAATACCCTGTAACTAAATCACCACACTATTGTACCACATAGCTGATGCCTTGCCTCAGATGGGGTTACAATCGGACATGGTGGCTCTGCAGACCAAATACAAGGATGGCTTTAGTTTAGTTTATCGAAGTATAGTCAGAAGCTTTTGTTGCGTGCTAACCAGTCAGCAGAAAGACAATACATGATTACAATTGAGCCATTTACAGTGTACAGATACATGATAAGGGAATGACGTTTAGTGCAAGGTAAAGCCAGCAAAGTCTGATCAAAGACAGTCCGAGAGTCACCAATGAGGTAGATAGTAGTTCAACACTACTCTCTGGTTGTGGTAGGATGGTTCAGTTGCCTAATAACTGCTGGGAAGAAACTGTCCCTGAATCCGGAGGTGTGTGTTTTCACACTTCTGTACCTGTTGTATGATGGGAGAGGGGAGAAGAGGGAGTGACCGGGGTGAGACTGGTCCTTGATTATGCTGTTGGCCTTGCTGAGGCAGAGCGAGGTGTAGATGGAGTCGATGGCTTGTCACTTTAGGATGCAGCTACTGATCCCTGGACAGTGGGCGATAGGCTTTGGGTTGGTTCACACGCAGTGGGTTCTCACAGGGCACTTCATCCACTCCCTCCACTCACTACTTCAACACATATGTGTAGGAAGGAACTGCAGATGCTGGTTTAAAACGAAGATAGACACAACATACTGGAGTAACTCAGCGAGACAGGCAGCATCTCTGGAGAGAAGGAATGGGTGATGTTTTGGATCGAGACCCTTCTTCAGACTGGTGAAGGGTCTCGACCTGAAACGTCACCCAGTCCTTCTCTCCAGAGTTGCTGCCTGTCCCTCTGAGTTACTCCAGCTTTTTGTGTCTATCTTCTGATTATACATTTCATGCAAATGTCAGATGATTGAAAACAGAGCAAGTTTATTTTCGTAAAATGAACAAATTAGATTTGTGTTAGTGAAGCAGTGGGAGACTGGAGAGATACAGGAGAAAAACAAAATTGTAGTTATGTCAAAAAAAGTATATCTGTCAGTGAAACCAAATACAAATTGAAGTAGCAGAGAATGGCATTAAAACAGACCTGGATGCCATTAGCTCTTAATATTGTAATGTTTCAACTCTGTGACTGACAGGAATATTCAATTGTGGTTATAGATTCATAAAGCTATACAGCACGGAAACAGGCCCTTCGGCCCACCTTGTCCATGCTGACCAATTTGGAATATTGGGCCTGCCCATATCCCTTGATACCCTTCCTCAAAGTATTTTAAATATCATAATTCTATCTAATTCCAAAGCTTCCTCTGGCAGCTCATTCCAGAAACCTGCTGAGAGGATAGGTTGTCCCTGAGGTGCTCTTTCCTCTCACCTCAAGCCGCTGCCCTCTAGATTTAGAATCCTCTAACCTGGGGAAAAGACTGTGAGCATTCACTTCATCCATGCCCCTCATGATCTTGTACACCTCAGTGGGGTTGCCTCTCTACCTCCAATGCTCCAGTGTGTCTTGCCTTGGTGAACCAGCAACTGCAGGTCCTTGTTTCTACAAGGTGTTTTTGATTCTGGCCAAACGTGCTTCCCAGTTTTTGTATCTTCTGCCCAATGGGAGAGAGAAGGAGATGGAATGACTGGAGTGTGAATGGCCCTTGGTTTTATGTCTGCGCTCCTGAGGCAGGGTGCCTCTGGGAAGTGTTATGAAGTGGGAAGGTGTAGGAATACTGGACAGTTTCTTGCAGGAAGAAGAACCATAGGTGGTGCTGACCAGCACCCACGCATCACTTATGGTCATCGCAAAGCCAGAGTCGTTTGATGCTTCATTGCTCTGATCTAAGGCAACCGCCAATTCCAGGAATCAATGTAGATCGTTGCCAAGTTCAGAGCATTAGTGGAAAGAGCAACATCACCAACAACAGGATGTGTGGTCAACCCATGCATTCAGCGTTAGTCTGGGAGAACGTGGAACAGCTGATGATGTTCTTGGGTTCGAGGATCAATAGGCTTTGCTCTTTGCAAACTGTTTCCTCTAAATGTTGATGACATTTCACAAAGGATGTAACATTGAGGGAGTGTGGCACAAGCTGCACTCTATGTATCACATTTCTCCCTAGTTTTATATAAACAGCAAAACACTTAACACAAGATATGTGCACTTTCAAACGATGAATCATAAAATCAAAGCAATGCTGCGAGAATTACTCCATTGATGATTGGAGTGAATTGATTCAATTTAAAGAGGAATTGGAGTCAATGCCAATTGGAGAAAAGTGGCAACTGTGTTTAATGCAGATCACCTCGCTGAGATTTGAGTTATGATATTGAGCTCCCCTTTCTATGAAAGCATAGTTTTGAGTGTATGTAATAAATAGCCGGGATTAGTTATCTCCAGGGAGTTGTGCAAAGTCTTGAGAACCTTCCTGATGGCCATAAATCACGTTCATTTATCTTGCCGTATTTTTAGCAGGATGTAAGAACTCGTAATTGATGGAAATGCACCTTAGTTACATCCTGAACAAGGGCAGAGAGATGAGAGTTCTCCTGTTATACCCTATTGTTCCATAACTTCACAGCAGCATGTGTTGAGATTTCAACTTGCATCTTACTATAGTATATAATCAACCCATGGAGACCATATGGGACAATGCCTGCCAACTACTGATTGAGTCATTTCTTATCCACTGTCTATGGTTTCTTTGTAAAAATGTATTTAATTCCCATTCTGGATTTGTTCCAAAGCTTTTCCAGAAAGCGGTGGAGATGACTTCTTATCTCTGGTGCTTCCTCCTGCTCTGTTCATGATGCCACTCTCCACCATGGAGGGGTGAACATTTGAAGTTCTCCCCCAGTGTGTGAAAGCTTGTCTGCATTCTACACTGTGGACATTCCGAGTGTCTATGTACATGAGGCTTTTGAGTCTTCATTGAACTTGTTACCATTGTACCTCTGCTACCAAAAGGCAAGGTTTCTTGCCCAATGTTCAAAGATTTAAGAAAAAGATCTCCCAAGTGTCAACAAGCCACATTGCCAATCCCACACAGCTGAAGATAATCTGTTCCCAACCAACTTTCAACAGGAATTTTGGACAAGATACGTTATCTTATTTCCTGTTTCAGTCCATATCATTGAGACTATTTGGACATCTTGACTGATCCCAGACCAGTCATCCTCTTTATATTACTTGCCCTCCAGGGCAGGCCAGAGGTCGGGTAAGAGTTCTTCTATTGCAATGTTGTGTGAGGTCAGCTATTTAAGGCTAGTCTTGGGACTGCACCGTCTCTATAAATCCTGGTTTATAAAGCAGGCAAAGCATTGAGGCACTGGCGATCTCCTTCAGTGATGATTGAAGACTGCAACCTGCTGTCATCACTGTTGTAAACGTACACACCGACTGATTCACAGGGAGGTCCCACAGCTCCAGGTTCATGGTTCACTCCCTGCCACTCCAATCCTACTTGTACTTCCAAACAGTTAAACCTGAAGTCTACACTGATCCGCCAAGCGACTGATTCATGATCCTCGTATTTACATGTCACTAATCATGAGTTTTTGGCATCCTTAATTCTATTTTCATTGATTGAATAAAGATGTGAAAACATTTCGAAGCATTGTTTATTAGTGGGAATCTTGTAAATGTCCTGGAGGTCCAAGAGGCTGAAACAGATGATACATTTATAAAGCCACAACTGGATTCACTGTACCTTAATTGGTACACATGACAATAAACAGACCTTTGAAACCTTTAACACCAAAATCAATAGCCTTTGCATTTCTTGAGTGATGCTTGCAGCTTCCCCTCGTGCAACATCGTTCCATGAGCTGATTACATTCACAGTGTTCATGATTCACCAAATGAAGAACTACACTTTTCCTTGATTTTTTGCAAATAGTTTGATGGAAAGTAACGTTTCATTGAACCTCCTGTGGAATTTCTCTTGCATGTTGTAAGATGGCTAATAAGGCTTTGCCTTTTCCCGCCACTCCTTGAGTGTTTCCTGACAGGGGCTGTAAACTACCTTGCAGCTGTTTACAATGGCCTGATGCAAGGTGGATATCAGTAGATTGCCTGTAATGTTGATGTTCAAGGTTACTTTTGCTTTCTACTTACATCTGTAACAAAGTGCAGGTTGGGGGTTGTGTGCCGTCCAAGTGTGTTATGTGACACGGTCAAGGAAGTGACCCATGAAGTCAGGACAGCAGCAAATTACCTTCAATGCTAAAACCATTGTCTCCTCACAAGTACCGAATGTTGCCTCAACTCCAATAGACATGCTGCTATTCTTCATTTCATGGTAACTGCGTTTGAAAATCAAAAGTCAATGGTTTGTAATCCAGGAATTAAGATGGAATGGCCAAGACTTGTTCTTGCAATTAGTCATTTAGTCTGAAGAAGGCTCTTGACCCAACAATAAAGTTGACATCTATCCATGTTCTCAAGAGATGCCACCTGACCCACTGAGTTATTCAGCACTTCATGTCCAAATGAGTTATTTAGATTGTGAGATATTTATACCAGAGTGATAGTACTGTGAAAGCAGGGTTGACTGAGAGTTGTTAGTCCACGCCAAGCGGATGGGTGGCATCTCCTGCCTTGCCCTGATGTGATTGATGACTTGTTGGAGTAGTGGAGTAGGGCTCTGTTGACAAAATAAGGAAGGAGCCGAGAGCAGGAACAGACTAAAGATAACATTCTGCAGAAGCTAGAAAACTGAAATAAAAACAAAAATGATGGGCGTATTCAATAGGTCAGGCAGCACTTGTGGAAAGAGAACCACCGCCGACATTTCAAGTCAATGAGCCTTCAGTTTGTTGACCCACTGACCACCATTGCCTGTTCCATCCCTTGATTAGTAAAGTGGATTATCTGTGTCTTAACTTCATTAACCATCTTGGCTCCATAATCCTTAGCAACGTTGCCCATTGAAAATCCTCACTAACTCTGCTTGAAATTGTCAATAAATAACCCTCCTTTACTCTAACCGTAACAAGTTTTGGCAGAAGGAGTTCTAAGCTTCCATCGCACGTTGTATCAATAAATGTTTCCTAATGCCCCCTGAACAGCCCAATCATCCATTCCCTCCACAGGTGCTGTCTGGCCTGTTGAGTTCTTCCAGTACTTTGCGCTTTACTCAAGATTCCAGCATCTGCAGTTCCTTGTGTCTCCAACTTACTTGTAAAGTTATATCATTTGTGTCATTTTTTGGTAAGCGAGCATCTGCAGTTCCTTGTGTCAACAATGTCTGTTGTTCTGTTGCCACTACATATGACAAGTAAACACTCTTGACTCTTGCGATTGTATTTTTTTCCTGCATTCCTAATCTCCCAGCCATGGGTTTCTGAAGTTTATATTTCACAAAATGAATAAACATTACACAAGACTCGCAGCTTGTGGGACTATTCATCATAGTAAACGAAGTCTAATATTATCTGATATTGTACTGCAAGTTCCTTCTGGCTTTCAGCTTCTGTGCATTTGCTCTCCATCTGAATGAGTTTGAATGGACTGGCTGGATGGATGAACTGGATGAGTGTGACGGCCTGTGTCTCAGGGTATTGCTCCGTGGCTTTGTTAGTGATTTGACACACTGTCCCATTCAACACTGAAGATCCAGGCTCCATTTTACACTGCGTCTGGTGTGTGTGGAGTGGCGGGAGCGAGGCCAATTCATAACAATTGCCTTCCTGGTCTCCCATGTATAAATATGGTTGAGATTTGGAGGGTTACTGTAGTAGTGAGATTGCTAACTCCCTAGTTTATATTGAGTGCTAATAAATTATTATCAGCTTTAATTCAAACATGTATTGCCACAGGCTACGCTACGATAATCTTTTACAGATGTGCAGGATTCAAAATAATTAATAATGCTTATCCCTTCCCTGCACATTTCCAGGCTGGGTTTATTAAATTCAAATCCATCTACTATACCTATACTAATAAATGGTCCTGTTTCCGAGCACTCGCTTGTGATTAGCTTCACAGAATCCACTATCAGGAACTTGTTTTCTTCATTACTCATTCTATGATTCAACGTTAAGCATGTTGCCAGAAATATCATACTTATTTCATACTAAAGTATATATTTGTCAAAACTGAAACAATTAATAAATCAAAATTATATCCTTGTATTTAAGCAGGGCAATATATTGGCTGAGTTATTAATATTGGTTAGCATGTATAGTATAACTATTCCTGCTGGCATTGTAAATGTCATGGGTTGGAACAGAATACAATACAGCACAGGAACAGACCCTTCAGCCCACAATGTCCATGCCAAACTTGATGCCAAGGTAAACTAATCTTATTTGCCTGCACGTGGTCCATATCCCTCCATTCTCAGCATGTCCATGTGCCTGTCTCAAGGGCTCTTAAATTGGTTATAAATAAGAAAAGGAGATGAAAATAACATTGTTAATTTAACTTGCTCAACTTTTAATTTTCATTGGGTGTTGCACCAAGAGTCTGCTGAGCTACGCAGCTTCCCGACACTGACACTGAGATGGATGCCATACATGGGAGCCAAATAGTCTTGCAATAGCCTCCAGATCTCTAGGCATTAGTAGACGATGATATAACTACATTGCAACCAGGTTTCCCTGATCTTTTACCTCCATCCATCAAATTTATCACCACTTATGAAGCTGCCCTTGCCCATACTCTCAATTGCAAGATTCTTCCAATTGGGCCACTTGAGTCATAGGGGGAAAGGGGGTGGGGGGGGGGGGGGGGAGGAGGGGTGTCAGGGTCCGCTCTTCCTTGACCATCAGTGCCTCTGGCATATCTACCGTTCATTTGTTCAATGTACCTTCAGTATCTCTTGTTTATCTTGCCCCTGATTCTCAG
The DNA here is from genome assembly GCF_010909765.2 of Amblyraja radiata. Taxonomy (NCBI): domain Eukaryota; kingdom Metazoa; phylum Chordata; class Chondrichthyes; order Rajiformes; family Rajidae; genus Amblyraja; species Amblyraja radiata. The sequence goes on from NC_045992.1 coordinate 962,815, forward strand.
TCTGAAGAAGAGTCTTGAGCCGAGACATCATCTATTCCTTTTCTCCAGAGATGCTGTTTGACCCGCTGAGTTACTTTAGCTTTTTGTGTCTGTATTGTTCTATGTTGAATGTAAGAAGCGGAAGAGACTGAGAGGATACAAGCTGTAGTGTACATCTGCAGAGAGTTATTTAGTCAACACTGACACAAGGAGAGGTTTCCAGCTCTTTAACTGAGTAGCTGTCAAGAACGGATCCTTGGTTGGATGTGGCTTTAAGCAACTAACGCTGGGAATGAATCTGCAGGGGCCTCACTGTGAACAATAAAAACATTAGCCTACACTCTGGGAGAAATGCTTCCCCCAAATCGAGGAAGCAGTGCAACATTTATCAGTAGTTTTTAAACCCTGCTGGAAAGAATAAGGTAACAGCAAATATCAATTTTACATTGAAGGTGATGAAAGGTTCAGTGAAAGATTTGTACAGTATATATTATACAAACACATATATAACACATGCAATACCCTCTAACCGTTAAACATGAAGTGTCAGGCTAACTGGAAGTAGAATGAGTCTCAAGACATCAGGTTCTGTGGCTGGACATCAGAGAACACGTTTGGTTTATGTCTCTAAGGTGAAAGACGACAGCAAGTAGTTTGTTTGAACATAATAGTTGTTATAAAATATTGGAACAGTCTGTAAAGAGACGGCTCTAATGGAGAAATCAGGCCTTGGCAGTGGGCTGACGTTTATTTTTGTGCAAACGTTGGGAAATGAGTTAATGGTTCCTTCTGACAGGAATGGTCTTTGCTTCTTGCCCGGGGATATAACAGATCCTAAATCCAACGTATTATTTAACTAGCTGTTATGAAGCATTGGATGAGATACAGAGTTCAGGCTGCTTTATTGGTCAGGGAATATTTCTATTAAAACAAATTCCTAATTTCTGGTTATGGTCTGATGAATTCCAGCCAAAACCCATAAAGGAAAATACCTCTTGAAGCCGATGCCAATAATGACTGGTCCTTCTTAGTACCATCACCCACTGACATGGACTGTATGCTCTTTATGTTTGTCATCTCTTTGACAAAGCGTCACCTGTAAATATCTGGATTTGGCAGACTGCATCTCTAGTGCAACTCCCAAAGTTCTATGATCCAGGACAGCTGTGTCTATGTCGACTTTTCACCCCACCTTAGACTCCAAAGATCCAGGATTGGAAGAACAATTGCTGGGAAATGTCATGGAAACCAAGTCAGGAAACATGTTTTGTAGGAAAGAACTGCAGGTACCCATTCCTTCTCTCCAGAGATGCTGCCTGTCCAGCTGAGTTACTCCAGCATTTTGTGTCTACCTTCAGGAACCATGTCCATGCATTCAGGGGTTTGTTAGCTACTGATATTGAGGCAGAATATACTACAGTCGGCTCGCTCTTCCAACACATGGAAGCCATGCTCGAGGTATGACATCCAGTTATGGAGAATGTGATACAGATAATGATTAGTTGGACATTTAATTGAGACCGCACCCCCTGGTGTGAGCTGTCGCTTGTGGAGTTGACAACTACAAACGGCAAGCTGTTGGTGAATTATTGTCACAGGGACTGAGATGCAGTGAACTTTTGCTTGTGTGCTATCCAGTCAAATCAACATCCAGTCAATACAATCAAGCCATGCATAGGTCTAAGGCAGTCACTGAACATGTTCAATGAAGCAGAATTTGTGAAGCACCTTTAGAATGGGGACGAGGAGGAATTTCTTCAGTCAGAGGGTGGTGAATCTGTGGAATTCATTGCCACAGACGGCTGTGGAGGCCAAGTCAACGGATATTTTTAAAGTGAAGATAGATAGATTCTTGATTAGTACAGGTGTCAGAGGTTATGGGGAGAGGGCAGGAGAATGGGGTTGGGGGGGAAGGTTGATTGATTCATGATTGAATGACGGAGTGGACTTGATGGGCCGAATGGCCTAATTCTGTTCCTCCAACTTATGAACCTAACTGGACCTCTGAAATATTACCCTGATCATTAAACCGTACTGTGAGTATCTCATCCATTGCTTCATCCATTAAATTAAATAATGTAGACACAAGGAACTGCAGATGCTGGTTTACAAAAAAAGACACAGAGTGCTGGAGTAACTCAGCGGGTCAGGCAGCATCTCTGGAGAACATGGGTAGGTGACGTTTCTTGTTGAAATCTTCAGCCAGTTAAGCTCCAGAGCTTTGTCTTTTTATAATTAAATATGCATTTGCTCTAGGATCTATGATTTAGTTGGGCACAAGGTTTCCATTCCATGCTCCTCTTGATCGTAAAAATGATTTAAGTCACGAGTAAAGCTACAGGTATAAGCTACCATACTCATTTATTACATTTGTGGCAAAAATGTCACTGGAATCAGTATCCTTCCACTTGTAACGGAGTTTAAACTGATTTATCTTTTGACTGATGTGCTTGAAAAGCGCAATTGGCCTTGTGTTTATTTATAAAATTGTAAGGTCCTGGAGGTGAAGGGAACTAAACAATCCCACTTGGGAGCTGCATGGTTTAGTTTTGTTCATCACGCCTTGGTGCTTTTTAAGATAAAATCTCCAAAAATGGGTCATTTTGTTAATAGAGTAAGGAAAAGTTAAATCACCAATGGCATCTTTGATTCCTCTTCCAAGATTCCTTATAGCTAATGAAGTTCTCATTCAGTGCGGTCACAGCTATAATGTAAGAACATCCATTTAAAGTCAGTTGTTCCACATCACTCCCAGTTTTTACATTTCCAGGATTAGATTCACCAGGTTCACCCCCAACCTCATCGATCCAGTGCCACGAGGACACCAGGCCTTAACGTGAGAAATACAACATCTTGTACGTCACTTTGGGGCACGATCGGACTTTTTAGAGACTTAGAAGTCACAAGATGGTGCTGGAAAGTGGAGTCTCTCAGCGTGATGTTCCAGAAGATGCATTGTACGCATGTACAGTGTGATTGGACTGGATAGTACAAGTTGTCCGACAACTTTAAGCTGTGCACGCCATACGCAAGAAGAAGAAGGAGGATTGGATAGCACGCAGAAGATGCATTTCACTGTACCTCTGTACATGTAACCAAACCAAACGTACACAGGCTGATCTGGGCCAGCGAGGTTGGAAGGCGTTGAAGACTGGGCAGGTCAAGAAGCCATGTTACTCTTGGGTAAAAGCATCCAAATAAGAGGCATCAAAGTGAGGAGTTCAATCAAGGAAGGGTAGTGATTGTTGTTCCAATCTTTGCAGATGTATGAAGATAGCAAATAGCGGCACAGTGCTGCTGCCTCACAGCGCCAGGGACCCGAGTTCAATCCTGATTACGGGTGCTGTCTGCACAGAGTTTGTTCGTTCTCCCTGTGACCGTGTGGGTTTTCTCCGGGTGCTCTGGTTTCTCCCACACTCCAAAGATGTGCAGGTGTTGAGGTTAATTGGCTTTGGTGAAATTGTGAGTTGTCTCTAGTGTGTGTAGGATAGTGCAAGTGCACGTCGTGTTCACCACTTTTCACACTCGCAACCACTTAGACATTTAGAACTTCAAAAAGGGTGGGAGCAGAGACTTTGAAAGGAATGTCCAGTGTTACTGAATTAAACCAGTCCCCAATGCAACTTCTGCTGACTGACATCAGGATTTCAGTATTCAGGGTCCCCACACAAAAGTCAAAGAGCCATCGTCTCATTTTTTGGCCCAATGCACCTGGCGAAATGCCATTCATATATTGCAATTTTTCAAAAAAAGGTCTATTGCAAGATTGGACTTTTGAAAGAATTGGATGTGGGAGGATGTCGCTGGGAAGTGGCATCTCTGTGTGCTGTTCATGAACAAGGCATATAGTGTCTCTCTATAACTCAAGCCTGTTCCAGTTCACATCTTGGTCAATCCTTTCATCCTTCATCCTTTCCAACTTAAAGACATCCTTCTGATAGCTGAACCAGAACTGCACTCATTCAGTGAAGAACTCTTCAATCTCCTCCAGAAATTAATGTCATCAGTGAAGATCCTGGTGCTGTTTCTGTGTGCATCTTCACTGATTGACAGAGAATCTCCAGTGGCTTCTGTCTTCAGGCCAGATCTTCAAACTTGTACATTTTGCATGTGTTTGAGATCCCACTAACAACCAGCTGAAGACTTGAATCTTCCGTGTGTTTCACAATGAGTGAAGACTTTGTCAGTGTGTCTATGGTTGGTAGGTTGGAAGTCATCCATCAACACAGTGTTTGAGGGATATTGGCCGAGTGACACTGGGGGTGTGGGGGCGGAGGAAGGTTCTAGAAGGGTGAGGAATGAGCAGGGGCAGCTTATTGTGGTTTTGGGATCAGAAGTTCAAACATGTCTCATTGCTAAGCACTGATATGCACCATCTTAACGAAGACAAATACACAGAGGGATTAAAGGTCTATCTTTCAAGTGGTTGAACAGTTTTTGTGTCAATCACAGTATGTGATCTCTGCTCTGTAGAATATAACATGGAGGAGTGCAGGGCAGAGAGAAGTCTTTCCACCAGCTGCTGTCACTTTCAAAGTGATACTCGGTTCCCTTTCGAAAGAGATTATTGAATCTGCCTCTTGTATTCCCCCAGATCCCAGCAACTCATTCTTGATGAGTGAGGGGCCCTTCGGCCCACCTTATCCATGTTGTCCTCATAACTGGGGAATGGAGAGAACATAGAGCTGGGGTTAGAATCTGATTAGCCGCTGGATGGGGACTCGGTGGTACACTCTTGCCTCTGGTCATTGAGTGAATCCATCATCTCCTGCGCTTTGGTTTGCCCTTTGTCTTGACAATCCATGGCCTGATGGACACATTAGATGATTCAGGTGGTCTCCATACTCTGAGGCCTTGGTCAGATCGTACACCAGTGGTAACCCCTCAGTTACCCACGGCTCTCATTGTGGGAGGTCTCCAACGAGGGAAGCTGCTTACAAAATGTGTGCAGTCACTTAAAGCTGAGGTGTGGAGGAACAGGTGGTGAATCTCTGGAACTCTCCATCACGGAAAGTTGGGGAAGGCTAGATCATTGGGGTATTTAAACTGGAGATAGGTATATTTATGAAAGATCAGGATATGTATGGGTCACGGAGATCTGACGTAGAAGCGATGTTGAGGCCTGGGGCAGATCAGCCATGATCGTATTGAATGGTGGGACAGGCCTGAGGGGCCAAGTGGACTATTCCTTTTTTCTGTATGTTCTTGTCCCTTAAACAAACAAAAATTACTAACTTAGCGTCTGAGTGAAGAATTTTGCATCAGAATGTAACCGATAATCTTGAATGGAAACATAGAATCTTTCGCACAGAGGGAGGCCATTTGGGCCATCATACCCCTGCTAACTCATTGATTCATCCCATTCTCCAGCTGCATTGACCAATTCCAGCAAATGGTCCCAGCTTATTCAATTACATTTGACATTTGCAATCAGAGATGCCTCCACCCTTTCACAATGTGCATGGCAGCTAACAGCAAGCTGCCATGTATGACAGGCCATGGGCAATATGCCAAGTGTTTGAGGTCTGCTTTTGCGAGTTAACGATTCTTTAGCTGGTGGAAGAACCTTTCCCCAAGAAGTCAAACAGACACTTGTAACCTACTAAGTGGAACAAAGAGATGTGAGGGTGCGTGGATGAGGTTGTCAGCAATCAGACTATATGAACTCTGCAAGATGTTTTTGCATTTATTCATAATTTAACTACTGCTATCAGTAGTAATCTTTGGTTTTAGTTGGAAATAAATATCTCCATTGTGTTTTTATTGAATTATAATTGGATTTTCTAATTGCATGGATAGTCAGCAGAGCCTAACCCAGCCTCCCTGGTGTAAAAGGCAGGGTGAGGGGGTGGGGAGACTGTGAGACAGATGGAACATTCTGGAGCCATTGGGAATGATTATTTTCAGGTGAGATTCTATTTTTATGAATACACAACTGCCTCCATCCACTACATTATACTTTTGTTTAGTTTAGATTATTATTACCACGTGTAGTGAAAAGCTTATTTGTTGCATGAGATCCAGTCCGGGAAAAGACATTACATGACACCAACAGGTACAGAGTAAAGGGAATAATGTTTAGTGCAAATTAAAGTCCAATAAAGGCAGACTAAAGATAGTCCAAAGGTCTCCAATGAGGTGGATGGGAGGTCAGGACCGCTCCCTAGTTGGTGAGAGGACGGTTCAGTTGTCTGACAACAACTGGGAAGAAACTGTCTATGAAAGATTGTTCCCAATGTTGGGGAAGTCCAGAACAAGGGGTCACAGTTTAAGGATAAGGGGGAAATCTTTTAGGACTGAGATGAGAAAAACATTTTTCACACAGAGAGTGGTGAATCTCTGGAATTCTCTGCCACAGAAGGTAGTTGAGGCCAGTTCATCGGCTATATTTAAGAGGGAGTTAGATGTGGCCCTTGTGGCTAAAGGGATCAGGGGAGTATGGAGAGAAGGCAGGTACGGGATACTGAGTTGGATGATCAGCCATGATCATATTGAATGGCGGTGCAGGCTTGAAGGGCCGAATGGCCTACTCCTGCACCTATTTTCTATGTTTCTATGTTTCTAATCTAGAGGTGTGCATTTGCACAATTCTGTGCCTATTGCATGATGGGAGAGGGGGAAAGAGGGAGTGATCAGGGTGAGACTGGTCCTCGATTATGCAGCTGGCCTTGCCGAGGCTGCGTATAGATGGAGTCAAGGGAAGGGAGGTTGGTTTGTGTTGATGGTCAGTGTGGGCAAAGAGCCTGTTCCAATGTTGTACCTCTCTATGGCGATCATTGGCCAGGGACATGCATGCTTACTGTACTGTAGAAGTCAATGCTCACTCCCACCCAATAGCCCCTGATGTGAATCAAGCTCTTCAGCTTCAGTGGGAAATACAGCATGGAATCTAGCTTCTCTCACAACCTTTGATCTAAGGATGGATTGGTATTTTACTGGGAAACCTCTTTAATGTACACTCATTAAATGCATACGATTTTTCATGTCTGTTTCACCAAAGTAATGGGGATAATTGTTGCTTAATGCTTAAGAGAATGTTTCATTTCAAATTAAACTTGTTGGAAATGGCATATTTTAATATGGAACATGGAGATTTCTAATCAGATTGAACACTTAAATGTGTCAGATGCATTTATAATTATAACTGCTATGTGTTAAAAAAAAATCTTATTTTAAAAAAAAATCTCAAAAATGAGAATAGTTGACCCAAAAACTAAACTTGAAATTGTGCTTTCAGTCTGCTGGTGTGGGATATAAAACACATGTGCTGGAGTCTAATTTAGGAGTTTAAGAATGTGGTTGAGTAAACTCTCTTAACCAAAGTGATTTCTTTGCTGGCCGTGATGTATGAGCTGAGTCGATCTTCAGACATGCTGTACACAAAAACTCCACTTGTATTATTCGAGATGGAGTGAATATTGATTGGCCTATTAAACTTGTACATTGATAAAATATAATATCTGTTTACGCTCAACATAGAGAACGTGCAGTAGCTTCTGAAATACAATGGGTAAGAATGATTAACAGATGTTTGGACACAGCACACTGTGATAAGTTCTGCTCCCCCGTTTCTCTCTTTCACAGCCATTCCCAGGAGCCACGTGGTTCAGAGTGAAATTTATCAACATTCCTCAGCGCCACAGAACCGGGTTCGATCCTGACCTTGGGCGCTGTCTGTGTGGAGTTTGTACGTTCTCCCTGTGACCATGTGGGTCTCCTCCAGGTGGTCCGGTTTCCTCCCACATCTCAAAGACGTGCAAGCTTGTAGGTTAAAGTGACACTCTGTAAATTGCCCTTCGTGAGTACGGAGTGGATGAGAAGGCAGATTACTATCTAAATGGCGTTAAGTTGGGAAAAGGGGAAGTACAACGGGATCTGGGGGTCCTTGTACATCAGTCTATGAAAGTAAGCATGCAGGTATAGCAGGCAGTGAAGAAAGCGAATGGCATGTTGGCCTTTATAACAAGAGGAATTGAATATAGAAGGTCCTTCTGCAGTTGTACAGAGCCCTAGTGAGATCACATCTGGAGCATTGTGTGCAGTTTTGGTCCCCTAATTTGAGGAAGGACATTCTTACTATTGAGGGAGTACAGCGTAGGTTTACAAGGTTAATTCCCGGGATGGGGGGACTGTCATATGCTGAGAGAATGGAACGGCTGGGCTTGTACACTCTGGAGTTTAGAAGGATGAGAGGAATTCTCATTGAAATATATAAGATTGTTAAGGGTTTGGACATGCTAGAGGCGGGAAACATGTTCCCGATGCTGGGGGAGTCCAGAATCAGGGGCCACAGTGTAAGAATAAGGAGTAAGCCATTTAGAAGGAGATGAGGAAACAGAGAGTGGTGAGTCTGTGGAATTCTCTGCCTCAGGTGGCGGTGGAGGCCGGTTCTCTGGATGCTTTCAAGAGAGAGCTAGATAGGGCTCTTAAAAATAGCGGAGTCAAGGGATATGGGGAGAAGGCAGGAACGGGGTACTGATTGGGGATGATCAGCCATGACCACATTGAATGGCGGCACTGGCACGAAGGGCCAAATGGCCTACTCCTGCACCTATTGTCTATTGACCCAAAACATCACCCATCCTTTTTCTCCAGAGATGCTGCCTGACCGACCGGCTGAGTGACTCCAGCACTCTGTGTCCATTCTCTTCAGCATCAGCTCTCCCTGCCCTCTCCACGGTTCCTATACCTCGTGCTGATAATTCCAATGTTCTCCACTCCACCCTCACAACCACACATACCCCACAAAAGCATCAAATACTTCAAGCATCTGTCTTTTGAAGAAGAGCGTTTATTTTTTAGTCTGCCTTCATGGGATATATCAAGACATTCCTCTTGTCAACATGCATCAGTATTGGGGTTTGCCATTTTTCAGTCAGATTATAGCCACCGGCTGGTGAGAGGGTGAAGCAGCTCCACTCTCACTTGTAGTCCCTGCCGCTCTTTGATGTGTTACTGAAGCCATGTGCACAATGAACAGCCCCGTCCATCAATACTAAAGATTAGCCTCTGACATCCAAATTAATAACAACACCGACCAGACTTGTTCTTGATGCTAAAGATAAGCTGTGATCTTGGAAATGTCCACATCCTTCAACGGCAGTGAGAAACCTTCAGGGACAGCCTGGCACGGCAAGCAATAGGCAGCCTGCTGTTCCCACACCACCAGAGTAGAGAGGGCATGTCTGTCCCCTCCTGCTCTGTGTCTCTCTGAGGGCTGGCGTTTCCACTGTGAAGCTAAGGTGCTAACGAGAGATGCTGGCACAGCTCAGAGGGGTTGGGTACGTCCATGCAGTCCTTGCAGTGGGAAACAGAGGCAGCGTTGCAGGTCTCTCATCAGACTATGAGTGATTGAAGATGGAACAGGTTTTTAAAACACAGAGAGCAGAGATGGAGGCAAGGCAGTGTCGGGAAAGTGGCGGAGAGACAGAGGGGGTAGAAACGAGGAACTGCAGATGTTGGCTTACCAAAAGAAGACACAAAGTGCTGGAGTAACTCAGGGGTCAGGCAGCATCTCTGGAGAACATGGATAGGTGGCGTTTCGGGTCGAAACCCTTCTTAAAACAAAAGGGATTGAGGTGTGGGATGAGGGAGATGGAAGGTGGGGAAGGCAGAGGTGTAGATGTGAAATAATAATCTGGATGGTTAAAATATTGAGCCCCAAACGCGACAAACACTAACTAGTTGGGCCGAACCGTGCGTTTATTATTAATGTTTAATGTTTCCTGGGTCATTCTTAATTGTTTACTGTATGTTGTCACCTGCGGGCGGAGCACCAAGGCAAATTCCTTGTATGTGAAGATACTTGTCCAATAAACTCCATTCATTCATTACCATGCTGTATGACTCTAACGAGGTACTAGCTAAACTAGGAACTACAAACTGTCTTGGTTGTACTAAGGACTTTGGGCTTTTTGGGCATTTAATTGATTTAGATTTCTTGTTTGTTATGCTACCTGTCTGTCTGTGTTTACAGGCATGTTATGCTGCTGAGAGTAAGAATGTCATGCTTCCATGTTCAGCCCATATGACAATTAAACGCAGCTAACTCAAAGACTAGAGCTGCTCGGAAGAGGAGGGAGATGGTCTTTCAGCTAAAGTCATAACATTGAGGAAAGAGGGATGTGACGGGTACAAAGTGTAAATACTGTCACTCCATCTCTCTCTTCAACACTGGTGACACACGTCATATTGCTTGCGAACAATAATTGTTGCTTTATGCCTGTTACTACATTAAGAATTGTGCCATGCTTGGATTATTCACACGTGTACCGAGGTAGGGTCAAAAGCTTTTGTTTGCGAGCTAACCATTCAAATAAACTGTTATTAGACATGAGTACAGTCAAGCCATCCACAGGTACAACAGGTAACACAAATACCAAGGGGCCGAATATCGCATGAAAGTGCTACAGTATTACAGTTCCAGAGGGAAAACTGACAGGGAGGTAGGTCGGAAGATTGGGATTATGGGAGGATGGTTTATTAGCCTGAGAACAGTGGGGAAGAAGCTGTTCCAGAATCTGGTGGTGGGCCCGCTCACCCTTCTGTACCTCTTCCTGAACACAGAGGGGAGAAGAGGAAATGCCCGAGGCATGAGTGATCCATGATTATGATGGCTGGTTATCTGAAATGTAGATACAGTCAATGGTGAGGAATGTGGTCTGTATGATGTACTGGGCTACACTCACAACCCGCTGTTATTTCTTGTGGTCTTGGGCAGAGCTGTTGCCAAACCAAGCTGTGATGCATCCCATTACGATGCTTTCTTCAGTGCATCTGTAGAAGTTGGCAAGAATTGTTGCAATCATCTTGAATTTCTTAGTCTTCTGATGAAGTAGAAGTGCATTCTTGGCCGTAGCATCAATGCCGTTGACTAATACATCTCTGGGCTGCCACAAAGCCCATTGAAGGTTCCAACGTGGCAGTCTGTAAGGAACCTTGAAGACAGAGATACAGTGTGGAAACGGGCCCTTCAGCCCACCGAGCCCATGCCAACCAACGATCACCCATACACTAGTTCTATCCTACACACTAGAAGCAATTTACAGAGGCAATTAACCTACAAACTTGCATGACTTTGGAATGTGGGAGGAAACTGGAGCATCTGGTGAAAAGCTGCATGGTCCATCATGCATGTGTGTGTGTTGAGGTTCTGACCTTGTGTGTGTTTGCATGGATCCATGCATGGGTGCGTGTGCGTGTGTGTATGTATGTATTTAGTTTGTCTATGTGTGTGTGCATATATCCCCCCATGGGTGTGACTGGCATGTGTGCATGTGGGCGTGTGTGTGTGATTTTGGATGATCAGTCATGATCATATTGAATGGCAGGGGCTCGAAGGGCCGAATGGCCTACTACTACACCTATTTTCTACGTTTCTATAGTCCTTTCACTGACTGGTTAGCACGGAACAAAAGGCTTTTCACCTTACCTCGTTACACGTGACAATAATAAACTATAATAAACTAATTCCAGCATGGCGCTGCAGTCAGACAAAGCTGGTGACTCTTGCTCAACTCTGCCCGATGTCTATGTGGGTCATCAGTGTCACTCCCCAGTATCTGGTCCAATGTATATTTACAGCCCACTAAATATGGACCGTCCCGTTGGGATTGGATGGAGATTGACTATTTGAGGATGTCAAGGGAAGAGCAGCAGAAACAAACGTGACAGGTTTAGTGCAACTGGCCTCTGCTGGTATAAAACAGGAATGTTTTTCAAAATATTTCTCCCTTTATCTACACTACATGATTAAAACCTACTTCCTCTCCTTGCTGTTAAACCCTCTGCTTTTATTTTAATGCTGACAGATTCACAAATGAGGAACAGCAGGCATTCAGGAGCTATCTCGGACTGATTATCCCAGTGTAAGGCACTCTCAAGATCAATTCCAGCTCCGAGATCACCCATTCCTGGAGACCTTGTATTGTAAGTCACTGCCTGTCACACCCGTGTTCTTCCAGAGAGAGTTAGATTTAGCTCTTAGGGCTAACAGAATCAAGGGATATGGGGAGAAAGCAGGAACGGGGTACTGATTCTGGAAGATCAGCCATGATCATATTGAATGGCAGTGCTGGCTCGAAGGGCCGAATGGCCAACTCCGGCACCAGTTTTTATATTTCTATATTTCTTGTTCACCACAGGTAGCATTGGATAGATACAGGTCTAATGTGGGAAAATGGAATTAACTTGGAAAAGCAGCAGAGTTAACATGGACGAAATGGGCCGAAGATCCCGTTTCAGTGTTGGATAATTTTATAATTCTATGATTGTGTTCAGTGGGCCCTGGATCAGTATCTGCGAGGAATGTGTAGGGGTTTAGTTGAGTTTGTATATTCACGTGTATTGAAGCTTTGTCACAGTTATAAATACTTTACATGATTACAATGAAGCTTGCAGGGACGGGGCTGGGGACTGGGACCTAGTTGGTGGCTCACACATAACTGGTATTCATCATTCCCAAATACCAAAAGTACCAAAAGGTACTGACAAAGGACAAAGGACATTTATTGTCACATACACCAATTGGTGCAGTTACCATGCAGCACACAAATAAGATAAACACAACACTTTAGAATTTAACATAAAACATAAAAACATCCCCCCACAGCGGGATCAACGTCTCCCACTGAGAGGGAGGGCAACAATGTTCAGTCCTCTTCCTCATTGTTCACCCGTGGTCGGGGCCTATCGAGGCCTCCGCAGTCGCCACAATGGTGGCCCGATGTTTCAGGCTGTCTAGCCGGAGTTTCCGAATCGGCCGCTTCGAAAACTCCAAGCCGCTGAGAGTGTTCTTCCGTTTCGACGCCGGAGTTCCATCATCCCGGCGAGTGGGCCTGAATCTGTCTCCCCTATCTCTGTACCTCTTCATTTAAAAAATGTCTATCTTGCCGTAACTCAGCCTCCGACGCTCCAGAGAAAACTATCCACGTTTGGCTAACCTCGTTTTGCTAATCCCCTGTAATTTGAGCAGTGTTCGGGTAAACCTGGTCAGCAACTTCTCCAAAGCCTCATCCTTCCTGTTACGGAGCAGCCAGAATTTCACACTAACGACAAATATCTCGAGCTAACAACTGCCACTATGATGTTCTGTGCTTTTTATATAAATTCACACATCTCAATAGATTTGTAATTACTGCTGTAAATCATTAAAAAATGCCACAATTACTGCTTTGAAAGCAATAAAATGCCCATTATAATCTGGAGAGTAAACAGATTAGACTGTCTGGCCTCATGTTGTATCATATATTAGTTGTGGCTGACTTCTTTCTCGAGTTAAACACTAATTGATGATGTTTGGTCACCTTATGGGAACATAGACCACTGGAGTGCCTGTGAGTTGCAGCAATCAATAGATTGCAAGTTGAAATTCTGGTTCATCTTTGACTGGGAATTTGGGAAAATAAGGCAGAGTTCCTGCTATCTGGTCTTGCTGGAGAGTTGACCAAGAGAGATAGTGTTTGTCATTGTCCAGTCAGTCAGCCTGCTTGTAGTACAGTGTGATCATCAATGAACAATGAACATCCAAGATGGCGGCGCTGGCTTAACAGCTGCGGCCCACCTGCAGTCCGTCTGTTTTTTTCTTTCGTTTTGTTCATTGTCATGTTTTAGTTAATTTTGTTTTATTAAGTTGTGTATGTGTGTGGGTGGGGTGGGAGAAACATGTTTTGGTCTCTTCCTTCGGGGGATGCGACTTTTTCTTCGGTCGTATTCCCCGTCTCCGTCTGCGCCGAGGCCTAATGGCGGAGCTGGCGACATCGGAGCTGTAGCAGCAACAGCGGCGGCAGCGGAGACCTGACTCGGCCGCGAAGCTGTAGCGGCGGCGGCGGCAGCAGCGGAGACCCGGCTCGGCCCCGAAACTGTGGCGGCGGCGGCAGCAGCGGAGACCGGACTCGTCACCGAAGCTGTGGCGGCGGCAGCAGCGGCAGCGGAGACCCGGCTCGGCCCTGGGGCTGTAGCAGCAACAGCAGCGGCAGCGGAGACCCGGCTCGGCCCTGGAGCTGTAGCAGCAACAGCAGCGGCAGCGGAGACCCGGCTCGGCCCTGGAGCTGTAGCAGCAACAGCAGCGGCAGCGGAGACCTGACTCGGCCCCGAGGCTGTGGCGGCGGCAGCAGCAGCAGCGGAGACCCGGCTCGGCACAGAAGCTGCGGTGGCGGCAGCAGCAGCAGCGGAGACCCGGCTCGGCACAGAAGCTGCGGTGGCGGCAGCAGCAGCAGCGGAGACCCGGCTCGGCACAGAAGCTGCGGTGGCGGCAGCAGCAGCAGCAGCAGCAGAGACCCGACTCGGCCCTGGAGTTGCGGCGGAGGCAGCAACCACCCGCGGAGTTTGAACCGTCGCCTCGGCGCAGAGGGAGAACAAAGGGGGAAGAGACAGAGACTTTAAGATTTTGCCTTCCACCACAGTGAGGAGGTGTTTGGTGAACTCACTGTGGTGGATGTTAAATTTGTGTTGATTGTGTGTTTTTGCCATTTTTAAAAATTATATGTATGACTGCAGGGAAACAAAATTTCGTTCAGACCGAAAGGTCTGAATGACAATAAAACGAATCTAATCTAATCTAATCTAAAAAAGTGCAGGAGAACTCTGGTAATCATGGAGGCAGCGTCATAAGACGTTGGTTTGGCCACATCTGGAGTAACGTGTGCAGTTCTGGTCTCTCCATTACAGATCTAGGTTGCAATCCCACCTCCCAAAGACGTGCGGGTTTGTAGGTTAATCAGCCCTCTGTAAATTGCCTGGAGTGTGTAGGGAGTGGATGAGAAAATGGTTTAGCATAGAGCTAGCATGAACAGGTGATGGAGACTGGGCCGAAGGGCCTTCTTCCACACTGCATCTTTCAAACAACCGTCAACGTTTTGTGTATATTTTAAGCAGAGAGTCACTTCCGTTCAATGGTAATTTTCTTATTTTAAAAGTATAAATCAGCTTGTTTAAATGTTTATATCATCTCTCTGTCCTTTCTCTCTGCCTTCAGACCAAACCCGTCACCCAAATGAGGAATCGTTGTCTATTTTAGTTTAGTTTAGTTTAGAGAGAGAACGTGGAAACAGGCCCTTCAGCCACCGAGTCTGCACCGACCAGCGATCCCCACACATTTGAGTATAGGAGCAGGGAGGTTCTACTGCAGTTGTACAGGGTCTTGGTGAGACCACACCTGGAGTATTGCGTACAGTTTTGGTCTCCTAATCTGAGGAAAGACATTCTTGCCATAGAGGGAGTACAGAGAAGGTTCACCAGACTGATTCCTGGGATGTCAGGACTTTCATATGAAGAAAGACTGGATAGACTCGGCTTGTACTCGCTAGAATTTAGAAGATTGAGGGGGGATCTTATAGAAACTTACAAAATTCTTAAGGGGTTGGACAGGCTAGATGCAGGAAGATTGTTCCCGATGTTGGGAAAGTCCAAAACAAGGGGTCACAGTTTAAGGATAAGGGGGAAATCTTTTAGGACCGAGATGAGGAAAACATTTTTCACACTGAGAGTGGTGAATCTCTGGAATTCTCTGCCACAGAAGGTAGTCGAAGCCAGTTCATTGGCTATATTTAAGAGGGTGTTAGATGTGGCCCTTGTGGCTAAAGGGATCAGGGGGTATGGAGAGAAGGCAGGTACAGGATACTGAGTTGGATGATCAGCCATGATCATATTGAATGGCGGTGCAGGCTCGAAGGGCCGAATGGCCTACTCCTGCACCTATTTTCTATGTTTCTATGTTTCTATTATCATTACCCGACACACACACACACACATACTGGCCAATTTTACACTTACACCAAGCCAATTAACCTACAAACCTGTGTGTCTTCGGAGTGTGGGAGGAAACCGAAGATCTTGGTGAAAATCCATACGGGGAGAAGGTACAAACTCCGTACAGGCAGCACCCGTAGTTAGGATCGAACCTGGGTCTCTGGCACTGTAAGCGCTGTAAGGCAGCAACTCTACCGCTGTGCCACCCTGCCGCCCATTTTCCTCCACATTGCAAGTAACCCTTGTAACGTAACCACGATTTTAATATGAAGAATTGCTCTACATTCAGCAACATTTAGTTTAGAGATACCACGTGGAAACAGGCCATTCGGCCCATCCACACCAACCAGTGATCACCCATACACTAGTTCTATCCTACATATCAGGGACAATTTTACAGAAGCCAATTCACCTACAAACCTTTGGAATGTGGGAGGAAACCAGAGCACCTGGAGAAAACCCACACGGTCACAGGGAGAATGTACAAACTCCTTACAGATCTAACTCGTGTTTCTGCCGCTCGAAGTCATTAACTCTACCACTGCACCACCATGACGCCCTTTAGTTAGTTTAGAGATGCATGGAAAAAGGCCCTTCAGCGTACCGACTCCATGCTGATCATTGATCACCCTTCCACGCTAGTTCTATGTTATCCGACTTTCACATCTGCTCTATCCAAACTCAGGACAAGTTACACACGGTCACAGGAAAACATGCAAACTCCACACAGACAGCACCCGAGGTCAGGACTGAACCCAGGTGAGGGAACAGCTCTACCGGCTGTATCGCCCCTGGGTGTCCCTAATTTTGTCCAGGACTGTGATTGGAAAGAGATGAGGTGACACATTGAATGAGGAATGTGCGCAGCCACCAATCTCCTGTGTAGCTTTGTAAACATGCAGCGAGTTGTGGAGTAAGGGCAGGGGGTTACATCTAATTGTTGGCAGCTGGTGAAAGCAGACTTTAACAGCCAGCATAATTCTCAACTTTTGCCGCTCTTTCATGAATCATGAAGTGTTTGGAATTGTCTCTGCATTTCCTTCATTGGGTGATTTATCGTGGCTAAGATGTGTTGGGTAATTCATGTGAAATGGAATCAGTCTCAGCAGAGTGTCGCTGTCGATTATGTGCCTAACTACGCAGGATTCCCAGGCACCAAGTCATTCCTCACTCACTATTTGTCCGCGACTGGTCACTGCCCGATCCCAGGGTGAAGGGTCCCCTTGTTGACAATGCTGTCACCATCTACATTACCCCAGCTTGTAGCACAGTGAATGGCCAGGGTCAGTGTATGGTCTGGCCCTGTTTGGCAAGTCTGACGAATTCTACCAGGGGGACACAGTGGCGCAGCGGGTGGAGCTGCTGCCTCACAGCGCCAGTGGCCTGGGTTCAATCCTGACCTCGAATGCTGTCTGTGTGGAGTTTGCACATGCTTCCTGTGACTGCGTGGGTTTCCTCCAGGTCCTCCGGGTTTCTCCCACGTCCCTAAGACGTGGCATATGACATTATTACACTCTTGACTATAAACCTACAAACCAACATGTCTTTAGGATGTGGAAGGAACTGAATCACGCAGAGGAAACCCACGCGGTCACGGGGAGAACGTGTAAATGCAGCGCAGACAGCACCTGGGGTCAGGATCAAAGCCATCTCTCTGGCCCTTTGAGGCAGCAGCTCCACCAGCTGTGCCACTGTGCTGCCCACATATAGCACCATGCAACAGCTAAGGCAGTGTTTTATATTATTAGCAGGACTAGAGGGTGTGAGCTATAGGGAGAGGTTGAACAGGCTGGGTCTCTATTCCTTGGAGCGCAGGAGGATGAGGGGAGATCTTATAGAGGTGTACAAAACCATGAGAGAAATAGGTTGGGTAGATGCACAGAGTCTCTTGCCCAGAGTAGGGGAATCGAGGACCAGAGGACATAGGTTCAAGTGAAGGGGAAAATATTGAATAGGAATCCAAGGGGTAACTTTTTCACACAAAGGGTGCTGGGTGTGTGGAACAAGCTGCCAGAGGAGGTAGTTGAGGCTGGGACTATCCCAACGTTTAAGAAACAGTTAGACAGGTACATAGATAGGACAGGTTTGGAAGGATATCCAAGCGCAGGCAGATGGGACTAATGTAGATGGGACATGTTGGCCGGTGTGCGCAAGTTGGGCCGAAGGGCCTGTTTCCACACTGTATCACTCTATGACTATAACACAAAGTTACCAGTATGCAGGTTGTTCCGTGCATTTGGCAGATCATTCATTGTCCAATTAGCCACTTACCTGTCTAAGAGCCTGTGTCTAATTTTCCAAATACATTTTCTGCAATATTTAAAACATCTAGTTTTTAATTTTTTGGAGGTTAATGTGATGGTGCTCATACCCGCGAACAACATCACAAACTAAGCACCAATTATGAATTATGCGCATTGTCTCAGTGCTGACATAGGATTCAATATTTTGTTTGGATTTTGAGCAATCCTTTTTTGATAAGTTCCATATGAATTATTTATAATTAAGTCAAAAAACTTGTCATGAGAATCCAGAGGAGTATGTGGCCCTGGATAAGGAGGTTAGGTTAAAAAAGGAAACAGAGTATTTATGGGAAGACTGTAGTTGAGTGGTATCGTGTGGAACTAGTGCTCGCTGGTGTTTACGTGGAGATCGAGGCTAGTTATGAGCCTCTTCCTCTGGCAAAGGACAGACAGCACTTGGAGAGTGCGTGGGAAAAGGACTGGCGGATTTAAATTGCATGTATCGAATGTGGAATGTAATATGGGCATTGGAACTTATTGTCATAGAAACTCCACACAGACAGCATCCAAGGTCATAAGGTCAGACTCATAAGTGATTGGAGCAGAATTAGGCCATCGTCCATTCTGCCATTCAATCATGGCTGATCTATCTCTCCCTCCTAACCCCATTCTCCTGCCTTCTCCCCATAACCTCTGACACCCGTACTAATCAAGAATCTATCTATCTCTGCCTTAAAAACATCCATTGACTTGACCTCCACAGCCGTCTGTGGCAAAGAATTCCACAGATTCACCACCCTCTGACTAAAGAAATTCCTCCTCATCTCCTTACTAAAGGAATGTTCTTCTATTCTGAGGCTGTGACCTCTAGTCCTAGACTCTCCCACTAGTGGAAACATCCTCTCCACATCCACTCTATCCAGGCCTTTCACTTTGGTAAGTTTCAATTAGGTCAGATCCGGATCAAACGCGGATCCCCGGCTAATGTCAGGCAGCGACTCTAGTAGCTCAATGGCTGGAATATCAGCCATGATCACAGTGAAAGGCGGTGCTGGCTCGAAGGGCCGAATGGCCTACTCCTGCATCTATTGTCTATGAATATTGTCTAATAAATTCCTTCCATGTGTAAATAAAATGTGAAAAAAATGAGTAGAAATAAACTGTCTGTCAATGTTGAAAGAATGGAGAAAGTCGGGTAGATGGCAAGGGGGACAAACAGCAGACAAACAAACATCTCCATGGTGTGGTGGGTTGTGTGATGTGGCCTCATGAGGAAGACTGCAGCACAGGGGAGGGTGGACATTAGCAGGAGAATGCTGCAGGGTGGAGCAGTGCAGCAGGAGCGGAGATTGCTTCTGACAAGCTGGAGAGACGAGTGTGGAGGCAGTTCTAGGTCAGGTACATGGTTCACACGAGGTGAACACTAGCCCTTTCCTGAAGGAAGGAAGTCCCAGACAGGCAAAGGAAACCTAGAACAACAACAGAACTATTTGCCCGAGGACTACAAAACTGGAATAATCTGTCCTGCAGACTAATAGATCTTGACATTTGCAGATTCAAATGTACTTAGACCCTTAACCATTTCATTTAAGGTTGAATGTGCTGGAAGGAACTGCAGATGCTGGTTTGAACCTGGTTCATGTTCGACGCAATTGTCTGAAATGTCACCTGTTCCTTTTCTCCAGGGATGCTGCCTGACCTGCTGAGTTGCTCCAGCACTTTGTGTCTATCTTCATTTAAGGCTGAACCCAGAGGGCTTTGAAGCTGACTGAGGAATCTGCCATGGCCCGTCCACGTTTACTGAGGCTTGTCGAACACCAGACTCTCACAGTGGAAGTTACTGCAGTTGGAAACGCATCACTAATCTCAGCGAGGATATCCTCTAGTGCTGGAGAGGAGCTCTGTGATCAGGGATTAATGAGTTCCAGAGAATCGCAGTTCAGAGGGCAAAGCAGTCGGGGCTGTGGCATCTCCTCGATCTTTGATACTTTAATGCTTTTTTTTGTTGTATCCATTGGTCGTTTAAAGCATTGAGTGTTACTGCAGATCCACACTGGTTTAATGTCTGTTATTGCACAAAGTCGAACATCCTGTCACTTATGCAAATTACCTGTGAGAACTTCTTATTGTCAATATTTAGCTTGCAGCTGGTTTCCTTGGAGCAGGGAAAGTGATACTTTAGCCCAGATGCCTCTTATCCTGACAAAGCAATTAATAGCAGACAGGGTCACCATCTGCAAGAGACTTCCCTGGATGTCTTTGCCCTTTCAGCCATGTTGGTTCATGTTTCGCTTCTTCTGATGATGGTTCAACCCCCTCCCCAGGAACTCAGGCACGGGGTACTGATTGTGGAGGATCAGCCATGATCACAATGAATGGCGGTGCTGGCTCAAAGGGCCAAATGGCCTCCTCCTGCACCTACTTTCTATGTTTCGATGAGTGAATTAGAAACATGAAATGCATGGGAGTTTCATCTCAGTCTTCCCTCTGCAAAGTCTCTCTTGTCCCATCCATGTTATTCTACGCCCCTTGTCCAAGTGCTTCAGTATACTGACTGGTGTAAACCATGTATGTTGGCCAGAACTGCTTCCTGATTATCCTCCACGTCCCTGTTGCCAAGACTGAAGGCACAGCCTAGTAAACACTGGCAGCTTGTTACTGAGCTTCGTCCCAGCCGCTCAATGACATCCCATATGCCTGGGACATGGACAAAATGCAGGCATGATGTGTTCAAGAGAGAGATAGATTTCACTCTTAGGGCTAACGGACCCATGGGATATGAGGAGAAAGCAGGAACGGGGTACTGATTCTGGATGATCTGCCATGATCCTATTGAATGGCGGTGCTGGCTCGAAGGGCCGAATGGCCTACTCCTGCACCTATTGTCTATGTTTGCTATGTGAATCAGTCTAGCCCTGAATGCCAACTTGGTAGCATGGACAGGGTGGGCTGAAGGGCCTGTTTCCATGCTGTACAACTTCATCACACTATGACTTTGAATTCTCTGCCTCAGAGGGCGGTGGAGGCAGCTTCTCTGGATGCTTTCAAGAGAGAGCTAGATAGGGCTCTTAAAGATAGCGGAGTCAGGGGATATGGGGAGAAGGCAGGAACGGGATACTGATTGTGGATGATCAGCCCTGATCACATTGAATGGCGGTGCTGGCTCGAAGGGCCAAATGGCCTACTCCTGCACCTATTGTCTATTGTCTATTGTCTATTG
Organism: Amblyraja radiata; assembly: GCF_010909765.2. Classification (NCBI taxonomy): domain Eukaryota; kingdom Metazoa; phylum Chordata; class Chondrichthyes; order Rajiformes; family Rajidae; genus Amblyraja; species Amblyraja radiata. Next base: position 984,004 of record NC_045992.1, read on the forward strand.
ACTTTCATTAGCCTTATCCAAAGAAGATCCAAGTTCTAGGTCCAAGGTCTCTCCCTGGGCAGGAAATGCAAAATCAGATCAGTGATGATGAAGAACAGCAGCTTTTCCTTGTCTTGAGCAGCTGTGAGATGCCATCACAACCCCACTGGTTGTCGTGGCTATGATACAATATTGTGGCCATGTTTTGAGATAAACAGGAATGCAACAATCTAATCCCATTTGTTTACCACATTCTCTATCTCTATAGCCTTTTTTTAGCTGTAACTAATGTTTAACTTTCCCATAAATTAAAAAGCAAAATAATATTCCCCAACCAGTACACGTCAACTAAACTGTCCTTTAAAACAATGCACATCAGAGATGTAGAGTTTCTAAATAAATCAACAGCTCCCACACCGAATAAATGCCAAGGTCACGGGTCAGACATTCTTTCCGAGGAAGCTTGGCAGTATCTGATGTTCCCGGCAGTGGAGATCTGTGTGGCTTCCGGAGGCTTGCACAACTTGCTCCGCTTTACAAGTTGTTTGTGGATTTCTTAAAGTAGGTTACTGGGGCGATAATAAATCCTTGTCTTTTCTTGTTTAAATGCAAATTGTAATGTTTGTTGATTTTAGGTTTATCATTATCACATGTGCTGAGGTACTGTGAAAGGCTTTGTTTGCCTGCTTTCAAACTGGTCAGATATATCATGCATAAATATAATCAAATCTAACTCCAGTACAACAGGTAGAGCAAAGGGGAAGATACAGAGTGCAGGATATAGTTCTCAGCATTGTAGCGCATCAGTTCCACAGACAAAGACCAATGTCTGCAATGGGGTAGAGGTGAATTGGGCAATACCCTAGATTATGGAAGGGCCATTCAGAAGCCTAATAACAGAGGGGAAGAAGCTGTTCCTGAGTCTGGTGGTGCGCGCTTTCAAGCTTCTGTACCTTCTGCCGGACGGGAGCGGGGAGAAGAAGGAATGACCGGGGCGGGACAAGTCTTTGATGATGTTGGCTGCTTTCCAAGGCAGCGTGAAGTGTAGATGGAGTCAATGGTGGGGAGTGTGGTCTGTGTGTGATGGACTGGGCTACATCTACAATGGTGGGGAGTGTGGTCTGTGATGGACTGGGCTACATCTACAATGGTGGGGAGTGTGGTCTGTGTGATGGACTGGGCTACATCTACAATGATGGGGAGTGTGGTCTGTGTGATGGACCGGGCTACATCTACAATGGTGGGGAGTGTGGTCTGTGTGATGGACTGGGCTACATCTACAATGGTGGGGAGTGTGGTCTGTGTGATGGACTGGGCTACATCTACAATGGTGGGGAGTGTGGTCTGTGTGATGGACTGGGCTACATCTACAATGGTGGGGAGTGTGGTCTGTGTGATGGACTGGGCTACATCTACAATGGTGGGGAGTGTGGTCTGTGTGTGATGGACTGGGCTACATCTACAATGGTGGGGAGTGTGGTGTGTGATGGACTGGGATACATCTACAACGCTGCAATTTCTTGTGGTCTTGGGCAGAGCTGTTCCCAAACGAAGCTGTGATGCAACCTGACATGATGCTTTCAGTGGTGCATCTGCAGAAGTTTGTAAATGTCACGGTATATATGCCCAGATGCTGCCTTGCAGTGCCAGAGTCCCGGTTTCAATCCTGACTATGGGTGCTGTCTGTGTGGAGTTTGCACGTTCTCCCTGTGACCGCGAGGGTTTTCTCCAGCTGCTTAGGTTTCCTCCCACATTCCAAAGACGTGCAGATTTGTAGGTTTAATGGGTTCCGTAAGTTGTCCCTAGTGTGTAGGATAGAACTATAGTACGGGTGAACGTTGGTTGGCACAGACGCGGTGGGCCGAAGGGCCTGTTTGCACACTGTATCTGGAAACTAAAAACGAATTTCCTCAGGATTTGGTGCTTCTGTAAGGTCCAGATGTAAAAGATGGTCACTATTGGTCAGTGCAATATATTGAACGCTTGTTTGAATATTTCTTTATTCAGTGAATTGTGTTTTTTTTGTGTTTCCAGACTTCTGATTCATGATTTCCATTTAGTTTTTGGAAGCCAATCTTGCAATCTCTTGTGTTAATTGGGTCAGCGCTTTCTTAAACTGAGCAAGGAGAAGTCAGAGTTGTGGATGGACAAAGGAGTCAGTGCCCGGAACAAGGCCTGGCTATTTGTCACAGGAATTGGAAGACAGCTTTTATAAAATGATGACTACATATTTTTGGCTTTCACTGGAATTTATTACTGGAACCCAGCGGGTCAGGCAGCATCTGTGGAGGGAAATGGACTGATGATATTTTGGGTCGGGGCCCTTCTTCGGATTAATTGTGGTGGGGGGGGGGGGGGGGAGAGAAAGCCGGGAAAGAGATGTGTAAACGTCGACCTCTGGCTCTGTGCAGTGAAGTGTCTCAGCTGCATGTCGGTGGTACTGGGCTGACATCAACAGAGAGGAAGTCCACAATCTGGCATCCCCACTGAATTCATACTTGATTTAAAATTTATGCTTCGAATGAATTTCTACAACTTTATACAATGTACTTGTAAATTATTTCCATACTTTCTCTCCTGTTAAGAATTCTAATTGCAACCTGGCTATACTGTGTTCACAGGATGCCCTTGTTACAGGAATGTGAAACCCAACATATCATTTTGCTTGTAAGGTCACCAATGCTTGCAAATGGAGTACAGATTGCTTTTCTGATGTATGCTCACTGTTAGATTCCTGTACGGTCTGGGTTGTTGCAAAGAGACAACCTGGCTACACAGTTGGTATTGGTTTATCATGGTCAGGTGTACTGAGTTACATTGAGCATAGAACAGTCCATCACAAACAGGCCCTTCGGCCCACAATATCTGTGCTGATGTATTCAAGAGAGAGTTTGATATATTGTAGCTCTTTGGGCTAATGGAATTAATGGATATGGGGAGAAAGCAGGAACGGGGTACTGATTTTGGATGATCAGCCATGATCATGTTGAATGGCGTTGCTAGCTTGAAGGGCCGAATGTCCTACCCCTGCACCTATTTTCTATGTTTTCAGAGTTTCTATTGACATTATTCCAAGACCACCCTTATCTACCTACAAATAATCCATATCCCTTCATCCCATGCCATCCGTTCTAAAGCCTCTGAAACACTGGTATCACATCTGCTGCATCCACTGTTGATCCCGCTGCCAGAGAGCTGTATGAGTCTATGTCTCTATCATCTTGTTACGTCTCTATTCCAAGAGTGGTAACAGGAAATGCTGGAGACAATCAGCAACATGTCCCAAGAGAACTGGAGCCAGATTAGGAATTGGACCCAAGTTATCAAATCAGTAACTGGAAAAGACGTATCATAATCTCTTATTCTTCATCGTTGAAAACATCAGCGGCACAGTGGTGCTGGATTCCAACAGGCTCGGAGCTCATCCTCCCTTTGACAGGTCTTGTTTTTGGTCCTGCTGGGGGTCCACAGCCCCCTCCTCACCTGGCAAACCGGGTGGGGGAGACGGTTTAGTCACCGACTATCCAACCATGGAGCAGGTAGCACGGGATTACATAGTACCCGTGGCGGGGGGGAACTCCCCCTGACCTGACCTGGATTTATCTCTTAACTGTCTGAAAACATCTGTATTTCTGAGAGAAATAAAGAATTGCAGATGCTGGTTTACAAAAAAAGACACAGAGTGCTGGAGTAATTCAGTGGACATGGTAGCGCCTCTGGAGAACGTGGATAGATGTCAGGACCCTTCTTCAGAATTACAGCTGAGTTACTCCAGCACTGTGTCTTTTTTTGTAAACCTATATCTGCAGTTCCTTGTGTCTCCATTTTACTGCTCCACTGTGAAATCTCCTCAAGGTGAACCTGAAGAAGGGTCTTGGCCCACAGTATCATCTCACCATGTTCTCCAGAGTTGCTGCCTGACCCCGTTCGATGATTCAATGATACTTTCAATGATACTTGAGTTGTTCTAGCACTTTGTGTCCATGTTTGTATTCCTGGGAGATTGGGGATCATTCGCATTCCTGGAAACGGCATTTTGGTGACACACAGAACAGGCTGTGGAACTTGCCCAGATCCATTGGCTCCTTGTGCTGGGTTCATTTGAATTCTAAAATTCCAGTTCATCCAATAATTCCAGTAAAAAGATTAAAAAAGATGTTGTCATCATTTTATAAACACTGTCTTAAATGACACTATGTTCCCGATGTTGGGGGAGTCCAGAACCAGGGGCCACAGTTTAAGAATAAGGAGTAAGCCATTTAGAACGGAGATGAGGAAACACTTTTTCTCACAGAGAGTTGTGAGTCTGTGGAATTCTCTGCCTCAGTGGAGGCCGGTTCTCTGGATACTTTCAAGAGAGAGCTAGATAGGGCTCTTAAAAATAGCGGAGTCAGGGGATATGGGGAGAAGGCAGGAATGGGGTACTGATTGGGGATGATCAGCCATGATCACATTGAATGGCGGTGCTGGCTCGAAGGGCCAAATGGCCTACTCCTGCACCTATTGTCTATTGTCTACTGTCTTCTAATTCCTGTGATAAATGGCCACCCAAACTGCTGCAAATCACCGTTTCGGGTCGAGATCCGTCTTCAGACTCGATCCAAAACATCACCCATTCCTTCTCTCCAGAGAAGCTGCCTGGCCCGCTGAGTTACTCCAGCATTTTGTATCTACCTTCGATTTAAACCAGCATCTGCAGTTCTTCCCTACACATAAATGGCCACCCCTTTTTCTCATCACCTCTTCAGAACAGCTTGGACGGTTGTGTTGTCCAACTGGGTCCCCAGTGTGTGAATGTTCTCACCTCTGGAGGATCGCTGACCCTGGGCTCTGGGCTCCACTCTGGAAGCTCAGCTATGTGTGTGTTCAACGTTCAACATTAGTGTGACAGGCGTCAATGCAATGAGCCAACCAGCAACAGCTATGACCAGGAGCATCCAGTGATGGCTCCTGCAGTGCTGTTGGTAGGAGTTGTTAGAACATGGAGCATAGAACAGTACAGCACAGGATCAGGCCCTTCGGCCCACAATGGGCATGATGCCGAGTTAAACTGACCCCATTTGTCTGCACATGATCCATATCCTTCTATTCCTGGCACTTCCATGTGCCTATCTGCCAACACCACTAACGTACCTGCCTCCCCCACCATCCCTGGGAATGTGTTCCAGGCACATCTCCATTGAACTTTCCCCCTCGCTTCTTACATCTATGCCCACTAGTCCTGGACACTTCCACCCTGGGAAGAAAAGGTTGTGATGGTTGGTGTGGGCACGATGGGCCGAAGGGCCTGATTCCACACTCTATGACTCTGTTGTCTACGCAATCCATGCCTCTCATAATTTTGTAATCTTCTGTCTAGTCTCCTCTGAATCTTCAGCGTTCCAGAGGAAAATAACATCAGCACAGGTGAGAGAGGTCACTGTGTCTGTTTCAGATGATCAGGACTGGACTATCTGACACATCGGGGCTGTACATGGGTTGGGATTTTTTAAGAAGGAACTGCAGATGCTGGAAAAATCGAAGGTAGACAAAAATGCTGGAGAAACTCAGCGGGTGAGGCAGCATCTATGGAGCGAAGGAATAGGTGACGTTTCGGGTCGAGACCCAGAATCGAAGATCAAATGGGTCAGCGATCTTCCAGCGGTGAGAACATTCACACACTGGGGACCCAGTTGGACAACACAACTGGCCAAGCTGTTCTGAAGACGTGATGAGAAAAAGAGGTGGCCATTTATGTGTAGGGAAGAACAGCAGATGCTGGTTTAAATCGAAGGTAGACACAAAATGCTGGAGTAACTCAGTGGGACAGGCAGCATCTCTGGAGAGAAGGAATGGGTGATGTTTCGGGTCAAGTCTGAGGAAGGATCTCGACCCGAAACGGAGATTTGCAGCAGTTTGGGTGGCCATTTATCACTGGAATTAGAAGACAGTGTTTATAAAATGATGACAACATCTTTTAAAATCTTTTTACTGGAATTATTGGATGAACTGGAATTTTAGAATTCAAATGAACCCAGCACAAGGAGCCAATGGATCTGGGCATGTTCCACAGCCTGTTCTGTGTGTCGGAGAGACATTATGTGGTCACCAAAATGCCGTTTCCAGGAACGCGAATGATCCCCAATCTCCCAGGAATACAAAAATGGACACAAAGTGCTAGAATAACTCAAGTATCATTGAAAGTATCATTGAATCATCGAACGGGGATCAGGCAGCAACTCTGGAGAACATGGGGAGATGATACTGTGGGCCAAGACCCTTCTTCAGGTTCACCTTGAGGAGATTTCACAGTGGAGCAGTAAAATGGAGACACAAGGAACTGCAGATTTAGGTTTACAAAAAAAGACGCAGTGCTGGAGTAACTCAGCTGTAATTCTGAAGAAGGGTCCTGACATGAAACATCATCTATCCACGTTCTCCAGAGACGCTGCCATGTCCACTAAATTACTCCAGCACTCTGTGTCTTTTTTAGTAAACCAGCTTCTGCAGTTCCTTATTTCTCTCAGAAATACAGATGTTTTCAGACAGTTAAGAGATAAATCCAGGTCAGGTCAGGGGGAGTTCCCCCCCCCGCCATGGGTGCCATGTAATCCCGTGCTACCTGCTCCATGGTTGGATAGTCGGCGACTAAACCGTCTCCCCCACCTGGTCGAGACCCAAAATGTCACCTATTCCTTTGCTCCATAGATGCTGCCTCACCCGCTGAGTTTCTCCAGCATTTTTGTCTCCATTGCTGGAATTCCTTCTTTCCAAGCTGCATATTTTCCTAACAACAATCCAACCTGCCATTGATGGGAAGTTAGTGGCCACCTTGGACATGCTGACATTGGCCAAGGGGAGCCTGGTAGGCTTTGTTCAGGGTGGGTGGTCACTGAACCCAGGGGTAAACTTACAAAATTCTTAAGGGGTTGGACAGGCTAGATGCAGGAAGATTGTTCCCGATGTTGGGGAAGTCCAGGACAAGGGGTCACAGTTTAAGGATAGAGGGGAAATCCTTTAAGACCGAGATGAGAAAAACATTTTTCACACAGAGAGTGGTGAATCTCTGGAATTCTCTGCCACAGAAGGTAGTTGAGGCCAGTTCATTGGCTATATTTAAGAGGGAGTAGATGTGGCCCTTGTTGCTAAAGGGATCAGGGGATATGGAGAGAAGGCAGGTACGGGATACTGAGTTGGATGATCAGCCATGATCATATTGAATGGCGGTGCAGGCTCGAAGGGGCGAATGGCCTACTCCTGCACCTATTTTCTATGTATCTATGTCAGTCGGGGGATGAGACCCTCAGCCATGGTTGGAACAGGAGCACCAAGTTATGGTACAAAGTCTGTGCCAACATGGACTTGTAGAGTCATAGTCCTACAGTACAGCCCGTTGACCAACTCATCCACGCCGACCAACATGCTCCATCTAAACTAGTCCCATCGGCCCGTGTTTGACCCATGTCCCTCTGAATTGAGTCGAGCTGGACGGCACTCAGCTTCTGTGCAGATAACTCCCACCTGCCTCTTGGTGGCTCCAGGTAACAAATCACCAACTCCCCCAACTCTGGCAGAGGGCAGGAGAAAGGCCAGGACAGGCAGCAGGTACACACCAGGCTAACATTTTACACATGCTGGCTGTATACACTGAGGAGTGCTTTACACCTACATATTCCATCAGCCACCTCATAAATAACAATAACTAAAGTACTCAGGGTGTTTGAAGGTGTGCGTGATATATTTATTTGAGATTTGGGGATGTATGTTAGACACAACTGGAAAAGGGTTAACCCTTCCTCCCTGCCCTGATGCAAAACCTCTCACACTTAGTCTCATCACTTGATGTTGTGTCTTTGCTATCCGGCAGCAGGAAGCACCCTAATAATGATCCCGGTAAACCCACAGAGCCCCTGCTGTGAGGGGCACAAGAGGTGAAGCCAGCTCATGCAGAGAAGCACCATTCGGGAACAGCTCCATCCAAGACCGCAAGAAATAGCAGAGTGTTGCGTACGCAGCCCAGACCATCCATCACACAAACCAATCTCCCTTCCATTGATAGACACAAAAAGCCGGAATAACTCGGCATCTCCGGAGAAAAGGAATAGGTGACATTTCTTCAGTCTCAAGAGAAGTTACTCCAGCTTTTTGTGTCTATCTTTGGTTTAAACCAGCATCTGCAGTTCCTTCCATTGGCTCCATCTACACTTCATGCTGCCTCGGCAAGGCTACCAGCACAATAACCGACCAGTCTCACCATCGGGCACTCCCTCTTCTCCCCTCTCCCATCAGGCAAGAGGTACATCAGTGTGAACATGTTTACCTCCAGATTCAGGGACCCCAGATGTTCATATCTCCCCCTCATGTGATGCTAAACATCATCCGATCATCTCTCCTGTCCAGTCACCTTCGTCGGGACAATTCTCTCCCTTGGAGAAGGTCCAGAGGTTCACAGAGCAACACATGACCTTGGTGGGTGAGGGGGTTTGAGTTTGAGATGCTCAGAGACCCTGGAGGGTGCACAGAGATAGGGAGACAAGGGGCATGATCTTTGGTGGTGATGTGTTCAGGGCGATGATCTTTGGTCAAAAGTGGGAAAGTCAAAGATGAAACCAAATTAACATCAGGGGCTGTCCCTGATTGCATTATGCTTCAAACCCAAACTCTTTATTGCCTCACCAGGTCCCTCTAGTGCCCACTGTGGAAACAGCAGAACCAAGTTCCAGAATTTCCATTTGATTTCAAGCTCATGGTGCTTGAAATTTTCATTGAGTCGTAGAGTTGACTGTGGGAGCCTCGATCGCTGACTGCGGATGTTTCAATCCACCCGACCACGGGAGGAAAGGAGGAAGAAGGTACAAGTTATTTGTCTTCCATCACAGTGGAGAATGTGAGGTCGCTGAAAAAACAAGATGGAGGTGCTGCCTGCGCTGGTGACCCGACTTGGCCCCGGAGCTGTGGCGGCGGCAGCGACCACCCGCGGAGTTTGAACCGGCCCGTTCGCGGAGCACGGTCGAGCCTCGGGATTTACCATCACCCGGTGGGGTCACAACATCTGGAGCCTGGATCGCCTCGGAGCAGAGGGAGAACAAAGAGGGAAGAGACAGAGACTTTAAGATTTTGCCTTCCATCACAGTGAGGAGGTGTTTGGTGAACTCACTGTGGTGGATGTTACATTTGTGTTGATTGTGTGGTTTTGTCATTTTTAAATTATATGTATGACTGCAGGGAAACGAAATTTCGTTCAGACCGAAAGGTCTAAATGACAATAAACGAATCTAATCTAATCTAATGAGAACATCCCGGAGTCTGGTGCGAGTGTGGGCGGCTTTCTGACTGTTCGGGCCGACAGGGACTGCAGAGAGAGTGACAGCGGTCGGTATAACTTTAGTCACATCACGGTGAAGGAGCGCGCGTGTGCGTGTGTGTGTGCGTGTGTGTGTGCAAGTGCGTGTGCGTGTGTGTGTGTGCTTGTGTGCGTGTGTTTGTGTGCGTGTGTGCATGTGTGTGTGCGTGTGTGTGTGCGTGTGCGTGCGTGTGCGTGTGCGTGTGCGTGTGCGTGCGTGCGTGTGTGTGTGTGTGCGTGCGTGCGTGTGTGCGTATGCGTGTGCGTGTGCGTGTGCGTGTGTGTGTGTGTGTGTGTGGCCCGGACATTGAACTGATGGCTGTGGGTCTCCGCTTATGCTGTGGCCTGGGGATTCTCCCCCGCTGCTGGGGTGGCTATTTATGTTTAATCTTTATGTAGTTTTATATCTTGTTGCTTTTTTGGTTTGACTGTGTGGTAAATCAAATTTCACTGTACCTCGGTACACATGACCATAAAGACCATTGGACAGGCTTGTAAATATATAATAACGCAAAACTCAATAAATTAATAACCATAATACTAGTACAAAATACCTGGTTCATAGTGCAACCTACACGATCCATGGAAGTTCATAGTTGAGATTAGTGTTGTGTAGTGTGCAAGAATACATAGATACATAGAAAATAGGTGCAGGAGTAGGCCATTCGGCCCTTCGAGCCTGCACCGCCATTCAGTATGATCATGGCTGATCATCCAACTCAGTATCCCGTACCTGCCTTCTCTCCATACCCCCTGATCCCTTTAGCCACAAGGGCCACATCTAACCCTCTTAAATATAGCCAATGAACTGGCCTCAACTAACCTCTGTGGCAGAGAGTTCCAGAGATTCACCACTCTCTGTGTGAAAAATGTTTTTCTCATCTCGGTCTTAAAGGATTTCCCCCTTATCCTTAAGCTGTGACGTTTTGTCTTGGACTTCCCCAACATCGGGAACAATCTTCCTGCATCTAGCCTGTCCAACCCCTTAAGAATTTTGTAAGTTTCTATAAGATCCCCCCTCAATCTCCTAAATTCTAGCGAGTATAAACCGAGTCTATCCAGTCTTTCTTCATATGAAAGTCCTGACATCCCAGGAATCAGTCTGGTGAACCTTCTCTGCACTCCCTCTATGGCAATAATGTCCTTCCTCAGATTTGGAGACCAAAACTGTATGCAATACTCCAGGTGTGGTCTCACTAAGACCCTGTACAACTGCAGTAGAACCTCCCTGCTCCTATACTCAAACCCTTTTGCTATGAAAGCTAACATACCATTCCCATTGTCTGATAGATATTGGGCAGAAGTTGTTCTTGACCCTGGAGGTCACGGTTCTCTGACTGCGGTACCTTTGTCCTGATGGTAGCAGCGAAATGAGAGCGTGGCCATGGAAGTGTGGGACATTGATGATGTTGGTCGCCTTTTAGAGGCAGCCCCTCCTGTAGATCTCATAAGGATAAAATGTTGTGTGTAGTTAACAGGATGCACTGATCTCCACACTTGTAAACCAGCATCTGCCGCTCCTTCCTACACATCCCACCCTGGTTCAGTGCTGACCTGTGGACATGGACTGTTGACCACTGGGCTGTTTGGCTGTTCGGATTGTGGGATATTTATTGAATTGAGGTAATTAGCTCGACTGTTCAGCCTGGAGCAATACTGGGGGCAGGAAAACGAAACTTGATCAAACTGGCCAATTTAGCAAAGAAACAGGAACGATGGGGAAATCACAAGCCGAGTTGAATAAATGTTCTGGCAAAACAAAAATCAACATGCTGACTGATTTTTAAAGAGATTGAGACAATTACCAGAACTTTGACAATTGGCAGCTGGAAGCGATGATATAAACAAGGACAGGAATGAGTCGCGGATTCCTTGATCTCACGGATGGGGCGGTGGGGAGGAGAAGAATATTTAATACAATACGTTCCCAGACTTTCAGATGCGGGGTGGGGAGATCAGAGGTTCCTTTATAAATAGAACTTGATGATAAACCAATCTGTAGTTGAAGGGATGGGTCTGCTCCAGAGTACCACAAATAGTGTTACGCTGTTACATGCAGTTTAACGTTGATTTAATAGGTTGTTGTGTATCTGCTGTGGCAAAGATATATCTTTAGACCTCCATTAATACTCTTGCCAAAATACTGAATGCAGCTTCATCCATTCCCACAGGCATCTTTGAACCAGGGTCATTGGGAAAAAAGATAAATATTTGTTCTGTCTACAGCTTGGCTCAGGCAGCACATCGCAAAACCCAAGTCTATGGTCTTTACTGAGGTTGATTCCTTTCATGAATATAACTTGTTTATTCAAGAATCAATCAGATACTATAAATGTAAGGAACAAAAACAAGATGACAGCTGCCTTAACACAAGAAAGTATAAATTGTCTAGCAAGTATTCTAATAAAGCCTAACGAAGGCTGTACATTTTTATTCCATCAGTCATTTGTTAATGAACGGTCCCCATTGTCTTGCTTGAGCCAACACTACGGCTGAGTCTGAGCTGTCCAAGGTGGCATGGGTAGTGTGGAGGTGGCATGGGCAGTGTGGAGGTGGCATGGGCAGTGTGAGGTGGCATGGGCAGTGTGAGGTGGCATGGGCAGTGTGAGGTGGCATGGGCAGCGTGGAGGGGAGGTGGAGTCCATCGGGTTCTTGGGTCTGAATGCCGCCGACATCAGGTGTAGAGCAGAAACGTTCTCACACAACACATGGAAACGTGGCAACAGCCAGCACCTGTGGAGACACAAGGAACTGCAGGCGCTGCAATCTTGCTCAAAACACAAAGTGCTGGAGGAACTGGGTAGATCAAACAGCATCTGTGACGGGAATGGACAGACGACGTTTTGGGTGGCGACTCTTCCTTGGAGTGATGAAAGATGGACAAGAGTGGTGGGGGTGCGACAAATCCTGGCAGGTGATAGGTGGATACAGGTGAGTGGGGGGGGGGGGGGGGGGGGGGCAGGGTTGATTTGATTTGCAGATGGGTGGAGTAACAGGCAACGGCTATTGGGGGAACGGAGACAAGGAATCAGATAATGAGAGGAGAAGTGAAATGTAAAGCTGTGGATAGAAGGGGACAAGGGGGTATAAAGGGGAGATGTGTACAAAGAGGACAAGGACATGGGGTGGGTGTTGTGGGTACACCAGGTTGGGGGAGGCACAGGAAAGGCAAAGAGCTGGGGGGGGGGGGGGGGGGGGGGGTTATTATTTGATGGTTGAAAACTCAAAGTTCACAACTCTAGAATGGCAGAGGCTGATGGGAGATTTGACGGAAGTATATAAAATGATGAGCGGGTGGAAATGTCAAAGACTAAAAGGAGACCTTTAACTTTGTGGGGTAGTTTTAGTTACACTGAGGGTGGTGGGTGCCTGGAACGAAGGCGCTGCCAGGGGTGGTGGTGGAGGCAGATAGTGGCGTTTAAGAGACTTTCAGATAGGGGCAAAATGCTGGGGTAACTCAGCAGGACAGGCAGGATCAAGACCCTTTTATATCGGCACGTGGAGATGCAGGGAATGGAGGGATATGGATTACATGCGGGCAGAGGAGACTAGTTTAACATGGCTTCATGTACATCATGGACATTGTGGGCTGAAGGGCCTGTTGCTGTGCTGTACTGTTCTAAGTTCTATACCATTAGGTTACAAGAATGTTGTCATCCTTGTGCTGTACCCCCATACCCATACCCCCGTACCCCATCAGTCCTCCCCTCCAGCAGGCTCACCAGCTGCACAGCTAAGCCCAGAAACCTGGCTGTCCAGCCCGCTTAACACACAGGACCTATAAACTTCACAATTCATTACTTAATTATTCCTTACTAATATCCTGGAGCCACCAGGAATGTTTCATCTAATCCACCCACTTTACCACTGCGATGCAGGCTTGAGAGTCAATTATATGCACCAGCAATTGGCTGGAGTTTACTGCACAGAGCAGACCATTCGCTCCAGCCGCTGGAGTCTTGTCCAGCTGGAGTCTCCCCTTCTCCCACAATCAACGTGTACACATCCCCTTCACATCAAGCAATCAACTTCCTCTTAAACAACAAAGGCCACAACAGACACTGTCCGGTCCACCTCGTGCACTGACCCCCAGGTTCAAGAACAGCTTCTTCTCAGCAACCATCGCTGCACAACACTGACATCACTATTGTTTCTACCACCTAGTTTGGTTTTGCATAATGATGGTTATTTAGTATTATGATAATTAATTTATTGCATTATAGATTATTATATATTTACCTGAGTGCTATTGCGTTAAACTTCATTGTTCTGTTGATGGTACACATCAGTTAAACACTGCTGACTTAGTTTAGTCTTAGCTTAGCGGTACAGTGCAGAAACAGGCCCTTCGGCCCACCGAGACCACGTTGACCAGCGATCCCCGCACATTAACACTATCCTACACATGTTGGGGACAATTTGCAAATATACCAAGTGAATTAATCTACAAACCTGCCTTTCGAGTGTGGGAGGAAACAGGAGCACCCGGAGAAAACCCACCCAGGTCACGGGGAGAATGTACAAACTCCGTACAGACAGCACCAGAGGTCAGGATTGAACCCGGGTCTCTGGCGCTGTGAGGCAGCGTAACTCTACCGTCGTGTCACCGTGCCATCGTGTCACCGCTCAACGTGAATGACAAGACTTGTGACATCCCTGCTTTTTAGTCTCACGTACTCCACATTCTATGGGAAAAGTAGTTCCTCCAGAATTTTACATGAAATGCCTTGGATCAAAAGCGTAACCACAACCACGAGGATATTGTTGCAATATTGGCCAGGAGATTAAAAGTTGATTGGGTGAGCCGAAAGTTTGTTGGAAGATAATGAAAGCCAGACCCCGGCATGTGTGAATCAATGCAGGATTGTTTAATTCATCATTAGTTCTGCTTCACTAGGTATGGGCATGAAGTATTAAAACATTACAGTGTTTACAGCAGAGAAACAGACCATTCAGCTACAGATCTGTGCCAATATTAACACTCACACACATCTCCTCTCATTCTTATGCATTTAACCATCAACTATTCTTTTAGTCATTTAGCATGGAAACAGTCCAAACCGTCCATGCTTAGTTAGTCCCATTTGCTTGCATTTGTCCCGTATCCCTCTAAACTTTTCCTATCCATGTACCTGTCCAAATGTCACAGTACTCGCCTCAACTTCCTCCTCTGGCAGCTCGTTCCATATACCCAGCACCCTCTGTGTGAAAAAGACGCCCCTCAGGTTCCTATTAAATCTTAGGTACACAAAATTGCTGGGGAAACTCAGCGGGTGCAGCAGCATCTATGGAGCGAAGGAAATAGGCGACGTTTCGGGCCGAAACCCTTCTTCAGACTCCTATTAAATCTTGTTCCCCTCACCTTAAACCTACGTACAACTACTTTAGAGTGAGGTAGAGCATTGAGGAGGGTGATGAGACTGAGGGAACATGGAAGCCAAGGTCAAACATCGGAGGCAGCGTAACTCATAACCAAGAGACATAAGAGACAAAAGTGCCCGTACCTTGAGCAAAGCTGTGGAGGGAATGGACAGACAATGTTTTGGGTCAGAGAAACATAGAAACATAGAAATTAGGTGCATGAGTAGGCCATTCGGCCCTTCGAGCCTGCATCGCCATTCAATATGATCATGGCTGATCATCCAACTCGGTATCCTGTACCTGCCTTCTCTCCATACCCCCTGACCCCTTAGCCACAAGGGCCACATCTAACTCCCTCTTAAATATAGCCTATGAACTGTGGCCTCAACTACCTTCTGTGGCAGCGAATTCCAGCGGGTCAGGACCTTTCTTCAGACTCAATGGGCAGGGGAGAGCCAAAGTCTGAAAAATGATGCTCATCCCAAAAGTCATCTTTCCACTGAGAGTGAAGAAGTGTCCTGGCCAGAAACATAGTCTGTTTATTCCCTCCACAGATGCTGCCTGACCCGCTGAGTTCCTCCAGCACTGTGTGTTTTGATCTAGATTCCAGCATGTGCAGTCTCTCATGTCCCCATCTTCAGATCCCCAGACTTCAACTGAATCTGAGCAACACTTCAAAAGAATGAAGCACAAGTTTAGGCAGCAAATTACCATGGAAGGCTGCCAAATGATAAAGCTATTATTCCTCTAACTGTAGACAGATCTTCACATCTGTTATGCAATGCGAAGGATTTTGTTTTTTGGAAAAGGTCCCCTGTAGTTTATTGTGAATGAGAAAGTTGACCTTATGCTGTTTCACTTTATATTAAAAAATTGGAGAAAGCAAAGATCAAAATAAATACTCACGGGATCAATTGCAAGGTACGGAACATAGTCTCACTTTATGGAATATGATTTATAATCTGCTTGCGAGGAAAAATACAACATATATTACACAATCTATTATTTATTATTCTGCTTAAAATGAATTCAAATGCCCCTTGAACTGATTAATGTTTGATTTGATTTATTCTAATGTTAGATTTGTGGAGGGGGGTTGGGGAGTGGGGAGGGGGGGCTGATGTTGTTATGAAGTGACGTCTACTCTTGGAGATTTTTCCTTTCATGTAGCAAGCATCAATGTAAATCATTCCTAGATTAAACACAACAGGTGAAATATATGAACATGTCTATATTAACAGCACACAATTCCAACCCAAAACTCTATCAAAATTATGCCGACATCTTTAAATCTTTTAGATTGAGATTTAATGTGGGTTGTGTTATGGATAGATTGGAGGTGGGGGAGCAAAGGGGATGAGTTCACACAAACTTCCATTCCCACTTTGGTGTATTGTTTAATACAGCGCTTAATAGGTCCAACAGAAGGAGGAGCTGCAGATGCTGGTTTACACCGAAGATAGACACAGCGTGCTGCAGTAACTCAGCGGGACAGGCAGCATCTCTGGAGAGAAGGAATGGATGACGTTTCGGGTTGAGACCCTTCTTCAGACACGAGTTGCTGCTGACGTCAA